>NW_010421353.1:10072-24034 GCF_000710305.1 Buceros rhinoceros silvestris
CTTCAAGACTGAACTATTAAAGAAATTCCTTAACTTGTCACTTAAAAAACTGGATGGTAGTTTCTTCTTGCAGCAACAAGTGTTCGCGTGTCATTTGTAGAAGTAGGTCTCTGTTGGAGCAGAGGATGAGGGAAGTAAACTGCTATGGTGCTTCACATATGTTGTAATACAATGATTTTCTGTGCAGAAGTATGAAAATAGAAGGGGTACTTTTTGCCTTGGAAGCAAAGAATGGAGTTGAATGATCAAACTGGGATTATTTTGGGCAGATTGTCCAATGTCAAAAGACCTGGAGAGGGCCCCTCAGCCCCAGGATGCTGGAAGGGAGAAAATTGCTCAAGGAAGTAAAACCCAATTGGCTGAACGTTGCTGTCGATACTAGAGTACAAATTACGGTATAAAACGTACCTGTATGCGATTCCACACTGCAATAGTGTGAAGACCTGTGTCTCACAGTCAGGTGCGAACAACCTGTTACGGCGGTACATTGAGTCTGTGTAACATATATTGTATGAACTTTAATCTTTCAAATGGTATTCACCAGAAAATGAGGAGAATATCTTACCTAAGATACCCATTAACACATTAAGTGTAACTAGTTCATGGAATGGTTCCACAGCAGGCAACAGTGGGGATCTTGTAGCTCTTAAGGTGGGAGTGCATGGACCACTCAGTTAAAATGTAAACCTGGAGCATTGGCAACAAGGGAGGGGTGTTGGAGTTACTCAGCAGAAGCAGGACACAAGTATATGTTGTTTGTGAGTACGCAGCAGGTAGGTAGGCAGACTAAAAGAGAAAAATGAAAACCACATGTCTTAAAGAAGGGAGTATCCCTTCAGCATGCTGCCATTTTGAAATACAGTTTGTCTGTGATAAATGTTCTTTGATGTCAACTAATGCATGGAAAGGAAGACCTCTAAATTTGGACTTCCAAAGCCACATGAGACTATGAAAGAGAGAGAAACATAACTTAAAACACAGACTGAGCAGAAAGTTAACATGTTTTTATCAGATGCTTAAAGTTTGAGCTTTTTATAAAATATTAATCTACTTCTGTGAATATTTTTTTGCTTAACATTTATTTTGTATGTGATTTTGTTCTCCTTATTTTTCTGTCCTACACCAAATAAATTTTACTTTTATTTACTTGGTGGTCCAGACTGTTCATTGAGAACAACCATGGTTGCTTCCTTGACAGAAACACATATCAGCTTTAGCAGGAGTGTAACAGTAAACCCAGCGGTAGCTGGGCCAGGTTTCTCTCCCCTCCTGCCTGCCATTGCGCAGCAGCACAGCTGTAATGCTCAGAGGACTTTGCGCCTCCATACAGTGAAGATTAGATACCTGCAGATAAGGAGTAAGAATGAGATTAGATTAGGATAAAGAACGGTTGAAAATCGGTGGCCAGTGACACTGTACTTGTAGATGGCTGTTGTGCAAGCTATGGGCTTTGGCTCTTGGCAAGGCAAGCTAGGTACTTGCCATGGGGAAATGACATGGAAAATCACTCTAGTTAAGCACAGATTTTTGTTCCTCTTATTTTGTCAGAGAATATCAAACGAATTAAACCCTCCTTTTGACTTCAGAGCCCTGTTCTTGATCTTGGATGTTAAACTTTTCAGATAACTTGCATCACATTCATAATAGAAAAGGCCCTTTGATGAAATTCCAAAGGAGGCTCAAATTCAGGCTGCACTTCCAGCTTCTCCTCAGAAATTAGAAAGGTCATTTAAAACCCCGAGCTAAAAAGCTCTGTGCTGTAACTCATCTATCTTGCAAAGACTTAAGCAGCTGGTTTACTCTTACACAGATGGTAGGTCCTTTGGCATCTGTGGGGACTGCTTGTTGATACTTTCATTTTATAGACTGACTGGGACAAAGACCTTGACTTTTTCTTAAAAGGCCACAGGCAATCATGTCTCAGATATAGCCTAGAAGCCCACTGGTCCCAGTGCCTGGGCTGTACAAATAGAAGCGCCATAACGGAGGGTGGGGGCTGGCACTGGCAGTTTGTGAGCTGTGGAAGAGCTGGCTCAGCAGACACTTTTATTTGAAGATCTTACTGGCAGTAACCTTGAACAAGAACTCAGGCATGAATATAATGATCAACGAGTAGAACTGTCTATATCATGTTTTACCAAAGGAAATGCGGCTCTTTCTGGCTTTCAAGAAATTACTTGCTTGACTTTGGGAAGAGGGAACTGAACTGAGCGTGCTGTGACCTAGTCATAACCACAACATAGACCTTCCTCCATTTAACTCAAAAAATGCTATTGCTTTAAAATAAACCCACAGACCTCACCGTAAAGCAGTTACGACTGCTCCCTGCAGTTGCAGGAAGGCTCACGTGTTGCACGCAGCACACACAGAAATATCCTACTCCTTTGATAACGGTTCAACATTTCCAATGACCTTCCTGCCTTGTATGCGCAGGCTGCTCCCTTCTGCTCTCTCACCTGGTCTGGCTCCATTTTGCATTGAAAATAGTAAACTAGTCCTAGCCAGTTATTGATTTGGGGGCTGAAAGTTGGGCCGTACATCAGCATACAACAATTAATGTCTTATTTAGGTTAACTAACAAAATAGATCACGAGCCTTCAGGATTTGTTTTCCTCTGGCTAACAGCAAGTATAATTAGCGATTATAAACAGCTGTCTCTGCTCTCTTGCAGTTCTCTGAGAATTCCCCAAGTACGTATCATGACGTAAGCTTGATTCCAATTTTCATTTTCTGTTACACTCTTAGAGGTCTTATACATTTTATTTTATACATAATGAAACTTCGGTTTACGCTTTTAAGAGGGGTCATCCTTTTCACTTGTTTGCTAGGACTCTCGTTAATCCTCCTGAAAAGTTCACGTTGACTCTTCTGAGCTGTCAGGGGCAGGGGCATATGGTGGCATCCCAGCTTTAAAATCAAATACATTTATTTTCATGAGTAAAAATGCTCCACATACACATGAACTTCTATCTACAAACAGAGCTGTGCCTGGGCTCCACTCCCCCTTTCAATAATAGCACAATAAAAGTGCAGAGCGCATGAAGGCCTTGGTAACCTCTTCTGTACTCTGCTGGTTGTTATGCCTTTGGGCTATCTGTGCTGCTTAGTCTGCATGTGTTTACACAGATACAGACTGCTAATAAAAAACTTCAGTGATGCATAAAAGTAAACAGGATGGCACTTTGTGTCCACGCTGTAGGTGCTGCAGCAGCGCTGAGAATAAAAAGCAATACAAATAATTTCTGTTTCTAATGTGAGCAAGTAAAGCCCCTGACACAAGGATTACACCCACTGACTAATGTACAGGTCTTAGAAAGACAACTCTGTGCTGCTTCACATTGTAGGATGGTGAAGCAGTTCTTTGGTGCTTGACTTTATCAGTCATTACTTGTCTTTCTGGAAATCCTGAAAGCATTCCTCTAAGAATCAACTAATGCTGCCATAAGTCTCAGAAGATGCTCTTCTAAGAACTCCCTCCCGTTGCCTTTCTCGTGCCTAGGCAATCTCCTGATAGAAGCTTCGTTAGTCCAGTCATTTGCATCCTAGCAACGTAAGTGCACTCTTGTGTGGCAGACCCATGGTAAGCAGCCCTGTATCACTGCCCCAAATGAGGGAAAACTGTTGTCTAACAGCCCCCAAAGGCTTTAAAGTGGCAGCTTGAGTGGTGTTAAACTTTCAGTTTCAATAGTCGAAACTCTCTGGGAAAGACTGTATAATGGATTCCTTCTGTAGTGGATTTTTCAATTGTTAAAAATAATTTAAAAGGTACCAGTTTATTCTGTCCTTTCATAGTAATGGAAACAGATACTTATGTTAAATTTTTTATATCCAAGGATCTTCATTTCAACAGAATTAAGACACAATCACTTGAAACAGTTACGAGCCTGAGCACTTCGTTATTTCCTGCACTGGCAATCAGGATCTTAACCTATCTAGAATATTTCAACAGCAGTCTAGGTACAGAACTAATCCTGAGGAAAGGATGACTGACACAAAAATATTTTGATTAAAACACTGAGAATAAATTGGGTGGCTGCTGCTAATGTTACCTGTGTCCAACATCAATCTGTCTAGTGAACAAAAACATCAGATAATCACTACTTCAAACGTGTTTATGGCTTAAGACACAGCTTCTGCAGAAGCTACATTCAAAATGTAGAATAGAAATCTATGATGAATGCTGTCCACATTATATGTCAAGCATCCTACTCCACGACAATAGGGCACTTTCTAAGTTTCATAATTTTTCCTCTCTGTTTTTACCATTCTTCTTTTTTCCTCAAATAAAAAAGTTATTTCTTTGAGAATGCTAGGGTTTAGCCTACATAAATACCTCTCTCATTTTGAATATGAGACTGTTCTTGATATTTAATTTTTCGCTAGAATAAAGCAGACATCTCTGCCTAAAGCACCTCCAAGGTAAAGAAAGGCAGAGAGGTTGAGGACAGAGTGGCTGTTGGTTGCAGTTCATCCTTCCTCTTGCCAAAACAGGAACCTCCGATCCCCACTCTGAAGCCGGGAAGGGCTTTATCACTTACTGTTCAACTCCCTTTTCAAAACCATTCCCTTCATGAAGGGAACTGCTTTTGCTACGTTTTACATTTACTTGTGTGCAAAATTGTTGGGCTCCAAGCTTGTGTGAACACTGTAAATGATAAGGCACATAGCCAATTCCTTTCTGAAAATGTTTTTGAGTTCATGCAAAGATGGGTTTTAGGTAGTTCTTTATCCCATATCCTACCCAACTCTCAGTATCAATGTATACAGGGCTATGAAAATGACTCTTTCCTGTCCTCCATTTTAGCAGAAATCTTAGTAAATTTGGAGTTACCGGTGAGTCCCCGCATGCCCTGTTGAGCAGCAAAGCCCACGAGGCTGAAGGCTGAGCACTCCCAAGCCAGAAGAGGAAAAGGTGGGTAAAGCGCTCAGAGTGCTTCTGAAGAGAGCAAGGTAAAGGCTATGGGTGAACGTCTAGGCATAAAACCCAGCCCCTGTCACATACATGTTGATACTGGAGCTAGCGTACCTCAAAATAATGTCCATTGCGCTGTTTGTCGGAGGCTGCAGAGTCTGTCAGTACTTTCTGCACTGTCTGAATACCAGCCCTTGCTGCAGACTGCTCAGATCCGTCTGCTGAGGTTTTTTTCCCCTCCCTATTTAAAACAGAAACTTTCACTACCGCTATTTGGCCAGGAGCTTGGGTTACTTATGAAACCTGAGAACCTTTTTTTGAAAACTTACAAATATCCTGTTTATTTCCTCTAAATATACAGTTTATTCTCCTTACCTGTGCTGTGCCTTCATCCAAATGCCTGTCATCTGTGGGGTTGGTGTGTTTGCTCCAGATTATTGCTAATCTAAAACCAAAAGTACTGCTGTGTGGTTTAAGAGAATCACCATATACTCCCTCCATGCCAGGACTTTCATTCCTCCCTCTCATACACGTACTGGCCAGTTGTGTAGCGGGGAGGGGGGGTGGGGAATTCTAAATCCATTCTTTTGCTACAAACACTCACAAGTCTAAGTACAAGCTTGTGTTGTAAAATGAGAAACATTATGTGTTTGTGTTTGCTTTTAACTAAGTGGGTGGGAATAGGTGGGAATGCACATCCAGCCTAGGAATTTCTCTTTGTGCTGAGAAGTACTCTGCCTCTGGTGCAAGGGAAGTTTTGTGTCCCGCAAGTTATCTAAACTTAGCATTCTAAGCAATCAGAAACTCAGTACGTTACTGAAGAGCAAGTTAGACAGTCAATTAACAGCAAGAACAACTCCTGCAATCTTTACCAAGGAATTTTATTTTAAATGCTTGTTTCTTGAGCTTTCTTGGTTTTTCTCTTTTCTTTTTTAAACTAGCTTTTATTTCCCCCCTTATTTTCATACAGGAAATAATTTACTTTTATGAGAGGCTCTAGTTTCCACAGCAGATGACAATGAAGAGTCTGAATGGCATAGTTTGCCGAGCCCTGCTGAAGCAAGTGGGTGAAATGAGGGCTCCCCTGGAGGCAGGGGCATTGCTCACCGACCACAGCTGGATCAAGGCAGCGGGTGTGGGCACAGTGCTGCGAGCGCTGACTCAGTCGCAGAAGCTCATTTCAAAACCACCTTTGCTCCCTACGTTGGCAGCGGGCAGGTCAGCTGCGTGAGCCAGCCGGCTTGCCCACTAATCACCGTTTCCTCCTCTTCCCACTCACTTCTGGCGCTTCGGGAGCTGCCCGCCTTTCAGCGCACTTTGCAGCGGCTGCTGCCGGCTGAGCAGCAGGGCCGGCGTGTGTCGCGGAGGCGCTAGGTGGCACTTGCGGTTGCTTTGCTGGATTTCGCCCTGCCCAATCGGGAAAGCGTCTTTAAAGTCCCTGTCAAAACTGGGGGGTTATGTCAGTCAGAAACGTGTTGCTACTATTTCATTGCTTGCTTGACAAGCAATTCATAAGCGGTGGTCCTGGTATTTCACTAGTGACAGTTTTGGTTGTATAGTTGTGGTTAGGGGCGTACAGCAACAACCATCGTTTTAGGAAGACTACCCCCTGTTTCACTGTTGGTACAGCAGTGTGCGCGCTCCAGACAAACATGGCCTGATCCGCCGTGCAGTTACACAACTCTTAGGCAAGTAAAATTCCAGTATTGGCATAAAAATTATGCAACAGAATAACACATCTGACTCTGCTCTCTTCAGTTCATCTGAGAGCAGCATGCTGTTAGACCTAAACAAATGAAGTCTTTAACAAATAAAGTTTAGCTGCAGCTGGAGAAGGAAGTATGAATTAAAAATACTTTTGGTTTTTTGATTGAAAATGTCAAGTGAAAGTAACAGAGAGTTGTAAGGAAGCCACTTTGACAATATTGCAGTCTTAAAACCAAATATTTAAAACAGAAGAAAGAAATTCCTTTGTATTGTGAGTCAAAGAAATAGAAAATACAATCGGTCTGGCAATCCATAGGAAATTAAAATATTGGCCATAAACTTAAGTCAAATGCCAAATCACTGAGCATAATCAGGAAAAAGTATGAAGAAGAAACAGTGTCGGGGAAGAATCTGTAAGTTACAGAGGTGTGTAAGTTACAGAGTGTGAAAAAAAGTACAGGTACAGTATTTCTGTGCAAAAGAATTCAGGAAGAAGAGGGAATATTAATAAGCTCCTCTGACAAAGTAACAGAGACGATCTAATGCTATAGCATTGGTGAAATGAAGAAGAAATAAATTAACAAAAAACTACTGGATTTCTGCCAAAGGAGAGGATACACCACAAACAAGATATTTGTTGGATAATGTTTAAACTGTATTTGTGTAAGTAATAAATAGCTGCTTGGAAAATGGTGGGATATGATGTGAATACAAACAGAAACTTAGTAAGTGGAGAGAGTTTACAGAGATTTGGGGCATGTTCTGAAAATATTTCCAAAGCTTTTAATTTGTGATGCCAAAATTGGTTTTGTGGTGGTTGGTTTGGTTGGTTGGGGGGGGGTGGTGGTGGTGTGTGTTTGTTATTTTGGGTTTCTTTACTGATCAGTTCCTTGCTGAGGAAGCAACAGGTGCAGCAGATTGCACCTCAGAAACTATTTAATCAGTGCAGCTTCCTTTAGCAGGGTTTTCCTGAGCAAAGCAGCATTTATTAACTTGTGTGCCATACTGATATCTCATCTATAAGTTTTTGTTGTTGTTTTGGAGGAATCAGGCTGAATTTCAGTAGTCTTACAGTGACTGAGCAGTAAGAGTACTGAGAACATGTAAGTAACAAGATGCCTGTGTCAAAATGAATGAATGGGTTTTGTTAGGTAAAGAAAGAGCTGTAACTCTCGCGCCCTGTTCTGAATAATTTCACTATGTCCTGTTAACCATGTGGGTATGTGAAAATGTAAAAAAAAAATTTAAATATTTACATACAGCAGATGCAGCTCTAATCATATGAGGCAAATGGGCAAGAGTTGATAATAATTTTCCAGATAGAGCATTCAAAGCTGCCACGTTAAAATAGTGATTTCTTTGCGTGACTTTTGCATAATTTGTGTTTTTTTTTTTTTCCCCTCAGTCAGACTGGTTAACTTATCTTTGAGTTACTTGTGTTTGACTTCAGCAAACTTACCTTCTTGCAGAGCCACCTAACGGGTTGATACTGTAACACCAGTGATGGAATTTATACATTTAGGAGGTCTCTGCAACATTGTTTTGTCTCCCCTGAAAGCAATTTCAGAAAAGAACTCATAGTATTGAAACCATATGGGGCTATTCTGAACTTTACTGAATTCTAGTTTGAACTTTTTGCTTTAGAGAGGTGAATTTCACCAAGCACAAGGTTGACTGTGCTTGCTTACAAGAGCAGTCGATTCAACAGACCTGAACATACATAATTATTGATGAAGATTTAGTTTTACTTTCTGCACACTGACTGTCTTAGCTTCAGATACAGTATTTTGAAGACTGTAATTGCGCCTGGAGCTTTATGACAGACCAGTGACACGTGCCCTTGTCTCAGCCACAGAACAAAGTGGAAGTGAGTACAGTACAGTAAACATAGACTTTGCAAAACCAGCCTGAATGTACATGGTGTCTTGCAAAAGATACTGAACCAAAATACCAATTAAATTCTTGTAAGCAACATAGATAATGAGTGGTGCTACTGTGAAATTGTAGATGAGCAGATAAATAGCTTTCTGGGGACAGAAAATATTTTACAGAAGTGTTCCAAGGTAAATCAAGTGAACGGAATCATCCACTGCATCTTTTCTGTGTTAACAAGCTTCAAGCTTATGGGTAATGGTATCTGGCTAGGCATTCCCTGTGCCTCTGGGCTAGATTGCTCTCAGGGACACAGATGCTGGATATTTTCTGGTGTTTAAGCCTTAGAAATTTGGGAAATTTTTTCGTGTGACTGTTAAGTGTTTTCCCTTTGACACCCTCCTCCATGAGAAGAAATCCAGGGGCTTACTGCCTGTCTATAGATTAATTCTCCTCAGGTTTCCCTTGTTGCTTAACTGCCTCATCAAACATAGATATATTGTAAGTTATAGTTTATTTTCCATTATCCATATGAGTCAGCCTAAGTGATCAGAGACATCCAGATACAGATAAACACTTCCTCTTCTTCCCAAACACCCTACACAAAACTGCGAGAGAACAGACTTTAGAAGCCAACAAACTTTACGAATCCTGAACTACATTTTTAGATAACCAAAGTTAGACGTGCATTTTCAGACAGAGTCAGCTAAAAAAATTTAACGGAGGTTGGGCACAGGTCCCTGCCTTGTGCATTGTGTTGTCCATTTCCTTGTAAGCAATGCGCAGTACGAGAACAGTACTTCCAGCACTAGTTACAAGGCCATGTTGTCTGTAAGCATAACTCCAATTTTCGTATAAAATTTGGCTCTTTGTCAATAACCAAGGAGCATTGAGTAAGTATTTTTCCCGTAATTGAATATAAGGAGATTACCTAAGAAGTGCTAGTCTCTCCACCCTTTGTTGCAATTACTGTGCTGAGATTTTACCTGTAGTTTTCCAGACAGATTTCATACTGATGCATTTGCCAAGATTCTTGCTGTCTGATTATCCTCTGTATTCTTACTGGTGTCTATTCTAGGAAAAGCTCCTTTTATGTAATATCCTACTAAGATGTTATTTAGAGAGGTGTTGGTGTTACATTTTCAGTCAATAATGCTGCTTTGAAGCTCACCTGACACTTCCTATTGTAAGGGAGTATTGTTTTTCAGTTGCCACTATACCCTAACAATTTGATTACAACGTCGGTGCTAGCTCTCTGACTGTTTCTAGAAAAACAACTGTTACTTATAGTATTTTCATAAACAAATGGGAGAAATATTTGCTTACACTAAATTCTTGAGAGCTCTTCTTCAGAAGACACCAGCATTCCATGCTTTGCAACGAGCCTTTGCAGTTTACGAGTAAAGTAGCCTTTACATCAAGTACAAAGATGCCTTTGTGATCCCCTGAAAATCTGTCCAAATTGGCTCAGTTTTCTGCCTTTGAATAATATGTTTGCATCTGGTCACTGCTAGATCTTAAAAGCTAATTTATCTGAAGACCATTTGCACTGGGAGTGTTAAGCCTCTTGTGTGGGGCCAGCCTGTCTTAGGTAATTGAGTATGATGAAAGCCATAGGTCAGCATGACGTCTCCTGTAATAGTTGCTCCAGCTGCTTTTCACTGGTTGAAATGTTGTCACTCCGACACACTCTGACTACTTTGGTGGCACATAAATGAATGGAAACATCTGATTTAAGTGAAAACAGAATAAAAAAGGAGGAGGAAAGCAATTCATTATTATGTAACAGGTGGTATGAGAACACTCAAGAAGATTAAATTAAGATTTTGTGGACAACTTCCAGTTTTATGTTTATTCAGTAGTTATTGGAAAGCTTAGCTTTGCAATGACAGTAATGGTGTTTTCTGTGATCTACAGTTAAACTACTGCAGTTGAGTTGCCAGTGGTGGAGGTCAGCTGTCATCAAGAGCTGATGGACTGTATAAACCTGGCCTCTCGTAGTTTGTAGACAACAAACATGCCTCACACTGTTATAGCTATGGTCCTTGCTAATCCAAGTGTTGGGGTTCTTATTAGTGTGGTGGGGAGTGGGGAAGAGGTGTTTGTATGGGTTGGGTGACACTCCATGAGAACTACTGTCTGTGACTGTCACCCTTAGTGTACAAAGACCTTAAAAGGAAAGGGAATGTAAACTCTCTTATAAACCCAGGGTGCTGTAACACAGAGGCTCCCCCCGAACCAAAGGTACATTCAAGGCCAGAGAAGAACATGTGGCTCAAAGTAAAAGCCTGTAGAGCTTTGATTAAGTATTGGGGGAGCCAGGGAGGAGGTGTTGAATAGTGAGAAGATACTGTCCTTTGCTGTTCTGGGAAGCAGGAGTTTATACAGTCTTTGGGAACAGGCAGGAGTATCCTGTGTATTCAGTAGTGCATTAGAAAGAATTCTAGTCTCCAGCATTAATTTATTATTGCTAATTATCCAGCTCAAAAAAAAAAAATGCTAACAAACTATGTTCCTAACAGCTCCCAGCCAAATGGAGAACTGGTGCTGCAATCCAATGTTTTAGTTACTCATGGTGCTGTCCTGGTGGTACAGTCTGGTTGATAAAGACTTCACGTTTCTTAACAGGGTATGGGGTCACACCCTAGTGCTCTTCTCTGTTCATCTCAGACAGTTGCTAGGCTACTTATAATGTGCTTTTAAAAATTAAAGAGGAAATATGCTATTTTATGACCTAATTATTTATTTCTGTGCATATAGTTTGCCCCAACTTTTTTCTTAGCACCTATAATTCACACAGCTTCCTTTAAATAATTCATTTAAATGCTACATAGAATTTTATTGTACTTTTTCTATTTTTTTATCTCATCATGTACCTTTTTCTACTACAATTCCATGCTTTTGAGTATTTCCATTTCCCAATAGGAACACGCAAGACTTGCGTCAAGTGTGATTTTCTGATAGAGCTGAGATGGAAATATAGCCCTTTCTCCCGTAACTGCTCATCCCCTGGAAAATCATGCTGTTGGTCGATGGCTATTAATAGCAGTCAATGAGCAGTCTATCCAGACAAATTCAAGCTTTTGTAAAATAATGCACTGAAGGTTGATAATATCTGAAATGCTTCATTAAATGCTGAATCACCAGTGGTCTTTTTAAGAGGAAGAAATAAGTTCAAGAGAAGGCAGGCATAAATTCTTACCAAGATTTCTTAGTACCATTCAGTATGCTTCCCTTGCTACTCCCCGAGCATGTCCCTCTAAGGCTTGTCATTTCTACAGGGAAGAGTGCAAGGCAGAAAGCCAAAAAATCTGAAAGGTGCCGTTATACTGTACTTCCAAAAAACAATCCAAATCAGTTTCAAAGCGGCACTGGTGCCAAACAGGTGCCACAGAGAAACTTTTAGACTGAATAAATTAACAAAAGACTCTTCTTTATTAGTGTTCGCATCAAAAACAGTCTCACCCTAACGTCACAGCAGGTGAGCACTACCCAACAGGCTGCACCAGCTTCCAGCAACAAACATATGTTTGTTGGCACGTCTTTGGTACAAGCCTTCACTGATCCTTCAGATGGGCTGTGCTGGCCCAGCGCAGGGAAAGGATGGGGACAGGAATGAGAGGCAGAGTGGAGGCCGGCACTGACTTCTGTGTCAGCGTTGCTGCTAAACATCACTTGGGGTCTGTATTAGGTGTGTATATATATATTTAATGCAACAACACAAAAATTAACTCATTGAGCATTAGTACCTTTAAATTAAAATGAAAGCAGATGGACAATATCAACTATAGAGCCTCTTCTAAAATTTTCAAACAGTCATTTTTTTTATCCCCACAAGTCTCTACCTGTGTCTGCATTCTTTATGGGATTTTCTTTACCCTTTCCTGGCCTCTGATTTAATTCCTTAAGTGTTATTTCTGTTGTTACTTCTGATACTGTTGCTCTTAGTATATAGTTCTCTTTCACGGGCACCCCCTTGCCGTGGGGAAGGAACTTGCGTGCCCTTGTGAGGTTGAGAGCTGTGCTGGTGGTGGCATGTGCCTCCAGTAGGGTCTCCCAAGCCAGACAGGTCTCAGCTGAAGGGTCAGACAAAGTGTGTCCACGGGCAGGATGGGCTCACTAGCCTTCGGGCAGCCATCCTAGGAGAAGGACAACTCTGACTCCAAATCCGGGCAGATGGAGCTCATTTAGCCTTGTAAGGCATCCATCACCTAAGAGAAGGACACTCTAACCAAACCTACTACTCAAGGACTTTGCTGTCACTGTCCAAGCTCGCTAGGCCCTGGCAGATGAACCTCAGGTGTAAAGGGTGGGGCCAGTTGCATGCACGCTGCGTCTCACCTAAAAAATCCACCGCGCAGGCACGCAGGGTGCACTCATTGCTTGCAAAGCCCTGTAGCGAATTGGCCTTTTCAGCCATCAGCACGCTTGCAATAAGCGTGGGAAAAGGGCTTCCCAAATCTTCGTTCGCGAAGCCAAGCCGTGATGATGCAGCATATAGTTATCTGATTTGTTTCTTGTAAAGTTCCTGTCAGTGTTTTGACAGCAGACCTTGTGAACTGAACCAACAACGGGCAAACTTATTAGATGATACCTGAGGCAGCGCTTCATACGTTGTCAATCACATACATCTCTTTTGGTTGAGATAATTCCCCTCTGTGTTTTGGTCTGCTCTGGATGTTGCATGAAAGGGTAAGAGGAACGGTTCTTTTCTTGCTTGAAGTTCCCAGTTTAGAGGGGGAAACTACTGGGCACACAGACCCTGGGCGGCACTGTGTCTGCCGGGAAAGCTCGCCTACTCCAGTTAGGACACCTCTTGCCCTACGTCTGCCACCTTCAACAAATAAGACAAGGTGGTCTGGGCCAAAAAAGCTGTGGAAGAAAATAATAGTCAGAATTTCACACCGGCTCTCCTCGCAGCAGAGGTACCAGGCTTAGTTCTAGAAAACGGGCAGCCTGGCTGCTGCCTCCTCAGCTGCACGAAGAACGGGAAGAAATGAGAGCGCTGGATCCTCTTTCTCATCAAGGAAGGCTTTGGCTGTTACCAGCTTTTAGTTTCTACTGGGGAAATCGTGGATTGTCTGGCCATGTGGGAAGTGGATTGTTTTGCTTCAGGTTTTGTTTCTAAGCACTGCTAAGAAAGTTTAAATTGGTGTAGGCAGCTCAGGGACGGGGCTGCAACCAGCCCCGTATCAGCCCACGCCGAGCCGAGGGCGGCAGCCCTGGCTCGGGCAGATAAACGTTGGCGCGCCCTGCACTGGCCTCTGCTGCAGTGCGGGGCTGTGTTTTGCCCGCCCGGGTGATGTTCTGCCCCCGGCCTCCCTACCCTCGCGGGGAGGCAGGGGCCTGGGCCCGGCTGAGGGGAGGTGGCGGCAGGGAGCTCGGTCTGCCGCAGGGAAAAGCCGGAGGCGGTGAAAGCCTGTTGCGCTCCTGCCAGGGAAGGCGGCTCCCCAGAGCGCCAGAAGCCCTCG
>NW_010421354.1:0-12138 GCF_000710305.1 Buceros rhinoceros silvestris
ATTTATATATTTTCATAAAGTTGTATATATTTAATATAAACTTATCTACACTTACTCCTTTATCCACACGCAAATACCAAAATGGATTCTGGGCTATGTGTGATTATGAGTGGTTGTGTGTATCAGTGTTTCCAGGATAAGGTATTACACGTCTCTTTAGCGAGGAAAGTCAATGGCATAGAGCCAGTCATAGCTCAATCATTTTATATGCCTTACCTGTCTTATTCCTGCAGTAAATCACATTTTTACTAAGGTGGCCCTTTCTTCTCTTGCTCAAAGTGTGTTCCGACATGTGATAATTATGCTGAGATTTGCACTTACCCTTTCAGAAAATAATAAATGATGTCCCACTCTAAACACTTTTCCATTAGCATTGTTGCCTCTGCCTTCCTTCCTGAGGAAGGTTATGGCAGGATGCAGCTCTTTATCACATTTTCTTCAGCAATAAAGACAACTGAAGTGATCCCTCAACCCTGACTATGTTTTCTGGAGTCTGCCAACTCTCTTTGCTGATTTTACTCTGGTTTTGAGGCCATGCTGTAAAACAGACCCGTGAAGTAATTCCATCAAAAAAAGGATGTCCCACTGAGAGTAGAAGGCTATTATTTCACCATTTCTTTTCTGTTTAATGTACTATGCATTAATAAGTATAATGGACATATGGACATAAAACGTGCAGTTTTAGATGCATGTACAAGTTTTATTTATACAACACCACACTAGGTATGCATTAAGTTGGGCCTTGGACAATGCATGAATCTTGTTTAATTTTCTTTTTTCCCTTTTTCTTTCTTTTTCTTTCTTTCTTTTTTTTTTTTTGAACAGTATAGCCTCCTACTCCCACAGGTGTCAGAGAGGAGTCTAAGCAATCCTGTTACAGAGAAACTAAACACTGCACCACTGCTCTCTTATCTACTGAGTGGAAAGATTGATTTACTTATAGCAGTTCCTACTGGTTCTCTGCTTTATTATGAATAGAATTGAAGGAGTTTAGTACCCTGCTATTAGCTGTTAGGTCACAATGTCTTGTATTAATTTTTAGATTTTCACTAAACTCTTTTAGAACTTGTTTATTTTTTTAAAGGAGGCAAGCATGGAAATTCAGCAGTGGTTAGACCACATGGAAATTCACAAGTAGTTAGTCCACTTCACATGAGAGCAACAGTCGTATTTTTTTACCTTGACCAATACTTTGTTTCCTTATTGCCCAATATGCAATAGTAACAAATCACATTAGTAATTTTCTAGCATATTCAATATGAAAAAGAAAAACTCAGTTAAACAAATTTGGGTGTTTAATGCCCTAAAGGTAGAATAGTTCAGCAAGTTTCACATTTTTGTCCATAACAACAAAGGCTAATATCCTTTCAAACGAAACACATAAATACGCCTTGTTTGGAGTCAGCATGCAATTTACTCATTGTATTAGTCCACTGTTAATCTTTTTTGAGAGCAAGTCACCATTACAACTTGCTTTGAATATTTAGTAGAATATGCTGAACAAGATAAATTGTTTAGAGTTGTTTGGGAAAAAAAGCTCATTCCTTGTCTCATAACTAATTTACAACAAAATAAATTACAGAATTTAGTAATATTTGGAGATAAAACCTTACTTAGCACAATGGGGAAAATGATAAATTTAATCAGGTTCCCATTCTTAGGAAGTAAATAAATACAGCATATTAAGCTTTAAGTTCCACTGAATACATTCCTAAATATTGCCCTTTCAGTTTTACTCTCACAATTAATTTTTTATTGTGTCTCTATGTTTAGCCTGTATTTGGGGATAAATATAGCAGTTGCTCTATCACCTCATGATCCTTCCCCAGTTGCGAAGGGGGATCAGGAAAAGGAGAAGAGACCCACAGGTTGAAATAAAAACAGAATTAATGAAATAGCCAAACTAATACCAAATGCCCATATAAAGTATACTCATATGGATCAGACTAGCACATGTATGGTGGTCACAACAAACATGCAGTCCTCAGGAGAAGAAAGAAAGAGGAGCAGGTTCAAAAGAAGCCCAAGCAGAAAACTCCCCTCTTCTCACCAAACGTTCCCCTTTATATTGAGCATGGCATTTATGGTCTGGGGTACACCTGTGAGCCCACTTGGGTCCCCGTTAATGGACTGCAGACCATGGCAGGCCTATAGTTCTGTCCCAGCACAAACAGGATGCTGTGAAAGAGAGATTAAATAACCATTTTGCTTTACTCAATGTTAGTAAAACAAGACCAGAAAAGTGACAAATTCGGGCTACCACGCTTACAGTAAAAATGTGAAGAAACAGGACAGTCTAGAGAAGACCAACAATAGAAATAGAAGTACAGAAAAGTAGGAAAGAATGACAGAATTGTCGTTATTTATTACAGCAATAAAAATCTGACTGACTTTACATGCATGAATTCTTAAGGAGAACCCTTAAGATTCATAAAAGGCTATTGCAAAGAATAACAGAGCAATTTGTTCTCCATATTCATCTTTCATAGAAGAGGTAATGGACTGAAATTGCAACACAGCACACTTGTGTTAAACATCCCAGGAAAAGTAGGGACATTTGGGAGCTGAAGCAGATCAGCTAAGGTGGTCATTGCACTTCCTAGACATATCTTCAGGACCCGATAAACATTTGTCAAGAATGGTGGTGTAGTCATTGAGCCTGCTGTTAGAAAATATTTCGAGATCTTTCCAAATTCTAGTATTTTAATTGTTTCAGGTTATCTACACAGCAAAACCAAACCAACCTGGACTTACCAGCAATACTAAAGACATGGTGATAGAGACTTTACCAAAGCTTTACTTACCAAAGCTTGTAACTTTACAGTACATGCTGTATGACCTATCTTGTCCCTTTTCCAGCTGCTGCCAGTGTCTTCTGTTTTCAGTTGTGGTTACTGGTTTAAGGCTGTACAGGTTACAATTGCTCCTCGCTTTCTGAGAAGGCCAACCCAAATTCTACTATTTTTATCAAAAGTAGGGATTTTTTTAATCTTACACTTACAAATCTCCGGAATTACAATTTGCAACTTCTAAGTCCATACCTTCTATTACCTGCACCCTTAGAAAAAGATCCTATATAGTTGTCTGTGATAACTCTCAAGAAATCACCTCCCACAGTCAAGAGCTGTCATAAAATCAGTATTTCTGGCCCATTCACCTTACCTATCTCCTCACAGTTCCTAAAGCAAAAAAAGCCCACAACCAACAACAGAACTACATTTTAAAAAGTGTTCCAATTCCCAGAGTCTCAGCTACGTTTGCTTTAACAAATGTCTCCTCCTCTTCTTTCCATTAGGAACAGCCTTTCAGCTCACTCTGCCCTCTTCCACATTCTGAGTTCCCCACTTAAGCAGGGGTGATTGCACCCAACTGTTGACTAATTTAAAGGCTGCTTAATATGTGGAAGGCATAGATTTACTATGTTTTTCAGCCTAAATTAGGCCAAAACAATCTCCTGTTAAAACTCCCTCATCTCTCTGCTCTAGTAGTACCTTTCCAGCCTTTCACTTGAAGCTGTGGGGTGGCAGAGCAGGGAATGTTTGTTTCTTCATACCAGAGAAGAGTTAAACAAAGAGAACTAATTTTTCACTTCTGCTCATATCAGCCCAAACAAAATTTCTCTTCAAGTCTCTGGATGAACGTACATTAGGTTTAAGACTAAGACGAAATTCAAACTGAAAAATATAGTCTTTTTTTTTTCCCCTCAGGCTAATTACACATTTTTCAGTCAATAAAGTACAGAAGCAATACCAGAAGCCAATACTAAATCCAAGGATCTATTTCTCCCAACTGGCTGTTCTAACTATTAAAGTCTCTCATTTTCTCTTCAGTAATTACTAACTGTTCCTTCATAGGAGCACAAATTCAGCACTCAGGGGTGGAGAAGGGAAACAAGAGGAGAGGAAAAAGAGTGACCACAGGTCAAACCAGACTAAAACTGGTCATAAGGTAATTCTCTTGTAGGCATAAGTCTAAAGCCAGTGGGTCTGTACTTTCAGTTTCCTGGGTGAGAGCTGTAACTAGAAGACAGGAAATATAAGAGGTAGGAAATGTACTATCCACCATTTCTTAAAATTAAAAATTAAGTTAAATCCACTTCTTTCAGTTGCAACACCTCTCTGAAAGTCAAAGATCCTGGATGGCACACCTAATTGAGTAAAAGGGCTAACTGTAGTGCTTAAGCCTAAAGGAGAGGCAGAATTGGAAATATCTTTTTGTTATTTCTATTTTTTTCTTTCCTAAGGAAAGCCTTGAACAAAGACATTCACTTGCCTGAAACTATCATTTTCCAGATTCAAGAGAGTCACAAGGACCATTTGTCTTTTCCATGACAGCATTTTTCAATATATCCTATAAATATTGCAGTATTTTCATGAATGAAAGTATTAAATAATACAAAAGCAATGAAACTGCTTTGTCCACTTGTCAAAAAAAAAGAAAACACAAGGAATGAAAGGGAAACACAATGGGAAAAAGAGAATTCTGGTGTTTAAATAGCAGGAAAATCTTCTCTTCTTGCTTTCAGGTTTCTGAAAGCACCCAGTGAAGGAATATATTATGCAATATGTGGAGAAGATTCTATGTGGGGCTGGAGCCAGGCAGAAGGAGGATAGAGAGACGGGAGCTTGCTTGCGTAGCTATCCATCATTTAATTAATAAACTGTATAGGAATATGAGGATTATTTACTTCACTGGATTACATGAGTTTATATATGATAAAAATCTGCACCTTAGCAGTGCAAGACCATCTTCAGAAATTATTTTGGAAAACATCGCAAGAAGTAAAACTTCCTGGAGAAAACCGTACATTTCCCTGCAGTGATGGCAGGACCTCTCACATGCAAGATGACAGCAGCTGCTGGGCTATAAACCACTGCATCACACACACACCAGCTTTGCTCTGAGCAGAACAAGATGTGACAGGGCTACGATTAGCCAATGGCCTTTTCACACACTGGGCTTGAACCCATGAAAGCAACAGCAGGAGTTTTCATGGAAATTATCCAGTACAAACACAGCTTTCTGTTGCCATAGTAGATAAAAAGCTTCTATCTTCTTAGCTGTAGACAAAGGCTGGGAAACCTATTATAATATTTATACTTCAAGGCAAGCAGAAAAAATAACCTAAGGTGTTTATACACATGCAGTTAGCCTGGCTTATCTTGAAGTTTGCCAGGGGTTTAGGTTTTTTTGTTTTGTTTTCCACGTATCAGTTTCATTTTTTTCCACTGACTTTCACTGTCTGTGACAAGATTTTATTAAACACACATGAGCAAGTTCTCTTTTATATTAATAGAGAGATTTCATTTCACAATAAACCAATGAGTACTTGTAATTTAGCCAAACATTTTGGGGGTTTTAAAAAGATGCAACAAACTTGGAAAGTTCACATTCTAAGGAAAACAAATGTTTCTTGTTTACACTGCTGTTGCTAGTTATTGAATTATATTGACTGCTGTAGTAATTTCCTTATAGGGAAGCAGGAGGCTCATTATGCAGAATTTTACTGACACCTTTGAGGTACTGCCGTGCTCTAATAGGTTTGGGAGTGTTTCCAGGCTACCACGGGTTAATGCATGTCCCGAAATCACTGTTTAGCTAATGGTTTTGCTCCATCATGATGGTTTTCTGTGCCTCATCACACGTGCCTTACATCTACCCACAGGAAAGAAGCTAACCATGGGAAGGAACAGGGAAGTTTGCCATCCTTTTCTGACCCCAATATTTAAGTTTGGTGCAGCAAATGTGATAATTTTATCATTACTTCAGACATGATGACTAGTGTCTCCAAACCATTCATTTAAGCTGTCCTCCCACTCTCACTGCTTCTTGCTCTGCCTGTATGATGAAGAAACAAAAGACCAGAATATATGAGAGATGATATGCACAGTGTCTTGCTGGAACAAAAACATTACTCATCCCCTCTAGTGAGCCTGGGGACTCAGAGGAAGAAGACAGTAGCTTTCATCTCTGTTCAGGACTCATTTGAACCTTTACCCATGGCGTGAGACAGAAGTGATGAAGTAGGTTTTACAAAGAAATATTTTACCAATATATATTAGAAGTGAAACCAACTTTTACTACTCCTCTGGAGCTGCACTTTTATGAAATGTGCAGCTCTCTGCCTTATCACAAGATATTTTATAAAGAAAACATTATTATTTTCTATGTCAGTACGAGGTACACAGAGCACTTTGTCCCATGGCTAGGTGAAGAGGTGCTTGTTGTCCCGAAGCAATCTCACTGCTGAAGGCAGTAAAGAACAAAAAGCATGGGACTAATGCCAAGTGATTTTAGCACATATGCTAAAGAGCTGTTCCAATGATGTTGCAGCCATTTCCAAGAGACAAATTTACAAGTGGGACAAATTCATCAAGTAGCTTTAGCTCAAAATCCTTTTCAGACAGATCCAAAGATTTTCTTGATAATCAAATAGATAGACCACTTGTTTGGTGTTTACAGACTCAGTGTCTACACTTGACAGCCTGGAAACCACATTCCACATCTCTGAGCAGAGTGGTTTAAATGAAGATAATTCTGGCTCTTGGTGCTCTCACTATCTTCGAGGCCATGACCTACACTGTACTAGATACTGTTGTCTTTGCCAATAGAGTGATGCTTCCTTTCTGGCCTGGTGGGGAGTGCAGGTGGGACACAGCACCTTAATCTTTGATACAGGGAGCTTTTTTTAGTCACACACAGTCGAAAAATGCAAAGAGAATCAATGAACTGAAAAACTTCCACTTGTCTTCAGACAAAAGGCTATGAAGAGTTGAGCGCTCTTCAGAGACTGACAGCAACCAAGCCCCTGGGTCTCAGCTGAGAAAGACACAGTCCCTGTCCCTCAGCCCACTGGCACCAGGCTGGGCACTCTGGCTGTGGGTTGCAAGGGGAGGCAGCAGCCTCCGATGCTTTCCTTCAGCCCTCTACAGATAGCACGTTGCTAAAAACAAAACCTTTTCTCCTTTCCAGTCTCCTCCTCCAGACAAATCCTCAAGAAGTTCAAACATGTGGTTTGAGCCAAATCTCTTCTCCTTCCCCTGCCTTTGTCTAGTATGGCTGCCAAACTGAGAAAAGCACAAATATTTGCTCCGCCTTCATTTTACACCCTGCCATTCACTTCTGTCTGAGCAAGCACCAAGCTTAGTCAGTTAGCCACCAAGGCTGAAAAGCTTTCAGTTTGCCCAGATATGAACGAGTCCTAAAGTGATCCTAAAGCAGCAGCAGAAACCCTTATTTCTTCCTCATGGAAGGCATCCTCAAAGTCTTTATAAACATCCTACTTCACACATGAAGTTGAGATATTTGTCTGTCCATAAATTTATGATTTACATCACCAGAAGAAAGCAGAGTCTGACAGCAGAAGGATGAAGAAGAAAACTATTTTAGTTAAAGTATACACAGATTTGCAGCTTGTTTGTTTTCTTTCACTAACACTTCAAACAATTGAGGAGAATTACATAACTAATGAAGACAAACACTTCCAACAAAACCCATCTCAGATTTTTCAGGAGTTTGAAGTGTAAAAGAAAAGAACATTGTGGAAGTTAAGAAAGAAAAAAAAAAAGGACAAGGTTTTGAGATGTTTACATGCTTCAGAAAATTTGCAGAATAGCTATAAAATATATAAGCAAAGTAATAAGAAACACAGTCAACAAGCTCTGAGAAGTCAGTATCACATACACAGTAAATGGACCACACTCTGCATTGACTTGTAACTCAAATGTCGTTTTGTTAAAGTACAATTTTACACAAATTTAGTTTCCCTGAGAACATAAAAGTTATCTCAATACATTCAAATACTTTTTAAAATTTTAGGTTCTATAAAAATATATAACAGTACATTTCTTTTTTCAGCATCTTAGTTTTTACAGATATTTTGAAGTTTTCCCAAAAAATCTTGAAGATTTGACTCTTTTGTCTTCTGAAGGATAGCATAGAGACACCAATGAGGCTAAAAAATCATGGTGAGGCAGCTGAGCTGGAGAAAAAAAGGCTTACCTATCCCAGAACTTTTTTACAGATTTTAAACCTTTCTCCTATCCCAAACTGGATGTATATACCCAAAATGGTGCAGTCCACCAAAAATTTACAACTGAACCCTTCACCTCAAATATCTGCTTTGGATTCAGAAATTTGCTTTCAATGAAACACTGACATTTTGATTTTTTAAAAAATGTTTGGTGAGTTTAGATTTTATAATGAAAAGTTCTTTCTGACATCAAAAAACTTGGAGCTTGTGAAATCTCAAAGAAAAACTTTTGTCAGCTTTGCATTTTTCTCAAATCTGTTTGCAAAGCAAGGCATTTTGTCAAGTATCTCTGCCTTTAAATTTCTCCTGGAGTGAGGCTTTGGAAAATACTGAAGAACTTTTCAACTCATGGAATTTATGTTCTTTTACATCTGGGTCAGCGTTTGCACAAGTGCATTGATAAGAAATCCAAATATTACTATATATACATTACTTATGTATATAAGTATTATATATATATATGTATACACATTCATTAATTCATGGCTTGGCTTCGCAGATGAAGATTTGGGAAGGGCTTTACTCACGCTTACTCCCAGCGCGCTGATGGCTGAAAAGGCCAATGCGGGATAGGCAAGTCCGGTTGCAAAGAGCATACCGGAAGGTCTCCTTGGGTGGCATAGTCGAGGCACGGGTCTTTCTGTGCTGTCTTTTCTCCTCGAGACTGATTCTACGCATGTTCTCAAAGGAGGCAGCAGCGCTATGTATGGTGTGTCTCCAAATCTCCCGATTGGAGGCCAGGGTGGACCACTGATGGTGGTCAATACGGCCTAGGCTGAGGTGTTGTTTCAGGGAGTCCTTATATCTCCTCTTTGGAGCTCTTCTCTTGCGGCAACCGGTGGCGAGTTCACCATAGAACACAATCTTGGGGAGGTGGTGATCCGCCATCCTGGAGACGTGCCCTGCCCAGCGCAGCTGGGAACACTGTTGACTACCTGGGAACACTATTTCTCATACAAGCCAGGATGCTGTTGGCCTTGTTGACTACTTGGGAACATTGCTGGCTCATATTCAGCCAACTGTCAACCAGCACCCCTGGATCTTTCTCCAGGCATGTAACAATGTGATAGATATAAATAACTGGGCCTTCTAAAGACTACTAAACTTGAGGTGGAAACTCTCTGGGAGGCACCATGGTCAGGAAAGTAGTTTCCCCAGGATGAGGTTCGTCCCTTACATCATCAGTGGACTGACCCCTCCCATGCTCCCAGAGGTAGGAAACTTGACTGTGTTTGTGTTGTGTGCAGCAGTAAAAAGGAGCTTGGTACTCACCCAGAATCTGGTAGCCTCTGATTTAATTTTGTTCCTGGGGAAGGTCCAAGCCTGCCTCTTTGCAGCAGAATTCCCAATTGTACAGTTTATTCTAGGACTGGAAAACATACACTCTCCATTCTGTGGTCCTTTTTCCTTGTCTGGATTACTCAAAGACTTTAGACATTTCATAAAAGCATGCACCTTTGTGATCTAATAACCAATAA
Organism: Buceros rhinoceros silvestris; assembly: GCF_000710305.1. Lineage (NCBI taxonomy): Eukaryota > Metazoa > Chordata > Aves > Bucerotiformes > Bucerotidae > Buceros > Buceros rhinoceros. The sequence goes on from NW_010421354.1 coordinate 9,511, forward strand.
CACAAGTCTCATAACATAGGTAGTTATGGGGGAGACTTCTTAGACATCTGTCTTGCTGGCAACCTAACATTACAGTCCCTAGACTTTTCTGACCATGTATTTAATTCAAAGAAGCTAGGTTTTACCTTTCAGCTCACCTGCTGATGTAGCACCTTCCTGTGAAAACGGCTTTGAGCAGACCAGAGTGTCAAAGGTGGGTCTCCTTCATGCAGACATGTTCAGAGGACATATTTAGGAAGCAGACGTCCTTCCCACTATTGAAAGGCTGCAATGACTGCTCTTGTGTTTTGTGTGGAGCTTGATCCACTAGACAATCCTGAGGAAGGTTTAAGATATCAGCAGAGGGAGGGTGAAACGAGGCAGAATGATGATTTCTTTCTGAATCGCAGTCGATTTGCTCAAAAGATAGAAACCAAGTAGCTCAGTGTTGCTTAAGTATAGCATTGTTAAGCATGCACTGAAAAAAGGTCTGGGGAACAGCAGTGTCCAGAAGACAAGCAACCTAACAGCGCAAACACCTCTTGTATTACGTGGCACAGATGGAGATCTGAAGGGTGCCAACTAAACCACCTTTTCCAGACCATGTCTATGTCCCTGCTGTTCTTCACTGCAGCCCACTCTTCCAAATGACAACTTATTCTTCCTGTGACAGCAATTTTTTTCCTTGAATTTGAGGTTTTGCATCCAATTCACAAATGGGAGAAGTGCTGAAATCTCCCATTAGTACTGTTTGATACTTTGGGAGATGGCACAGATACTTCTTGCCCTGTCTACAAGCAGTTTAACTTTTCAAATCTGTTACCCTTTCTAGGCTTCGGAAACATTCTTGATACTGAAAAAAAACAAAATTCTGCTGAGGAATAAGGGAGTGTTTTCTTATAGAGAGCCAAGAATGACAAAAGTCACAGAGAGGATATTTTCAACATATAAGGATATGTTCTAGACATCCTTTCATAGTTGTAAGCATTATCACAAGCAGCCGAAAGATTTGCTTAGATGTCCATGCTTATGAGCTTTTAAAAACAACATAAGAAGACTTTTCTCAGTGTCTGACTTATGGGTTCATCATTTAGAACAGAAGATAGCCGTAGATCTTGTGAATCATTGAGTGAAGTACCCTTTAACAGTGCCATCATATAATCTGAAACTCAACAGTCTAAATGAGTCTGTAATATTTTATTTCATTAATTAATTAGTAATTAAGATTGTAATTATTGATCCTCAGCTGTATAAAGTCATCATATCATTCACACGTCTATTCCTCCAAAAGGTTTAATGAAGCAAGTTTCAAATTGCCTAAAAGGTCACTAATAACTTACATACTTTTTAATTGCAAAGAGGAAATACTGATGATGATTAGTTAAACAAGGGTCTTACATCTTGCCCATCCAATATACGGAACATAAGTATGAGCTTCATTTCTGGCTAACTTCATCTCTCTAATCATAAATACTCTGAAACTTCTGTTATTTAGTTTGGGGAAGTAAAGAAGCAAATGGAAGTGGGTTCAGAGCAGGGTAATTATAACAGTGGCTATCAATGTGAGTAAAAACTCAGACATTTAGACTGCATCTAACTGTGAGTCATTCAGATTTTAATTCTCCAACAACAAAATAAGAATATGGAATGGTTTTTTCTATGATGTATGAAGGAAAAAACAAGCACACAAAACCATAAAAATTACTTACATTTACAATATAACAGCAAAGACCACTGTAGGAAAATTATTCTTAATGAGGTACAATCATGGAATCATAGAAACATAGAATCACCAAATGCTTTGGGTTGGAAAGGACCTTGAAAGGTCATCTAGGCCAACACTGCTGCAGTGAGCATCTTCAACTAGATCAGGTTGCTCAGAAACCAGTCAAACCTGACCTTGAATGTTTCCAGGGATGTGGCTTCTACCATCTCTCTGGGTAACCTTTTCTAGTGTTTCACCACCCTTTCTCCGATCTAGTCTAAATTTACTTGTTTTCAGTTGAAAAACATTACCTCTTGTCCTATTACCACAGGCCTTGCTAACAAGGCTCTTTCATAGGCCCCCTTGTACAATAAGGTCTGCCCAGAGCCTTCCCTTCTCCGGGCTGAACAGCCCCAACTCTCAGCCTGTCCCCAGAGCAGAGGTGCTCCATCCCTCTGATCATTTTCGTGGCCCTTCTCTGGACCCCCTTGAGCAGGTCAACCATTTTCTTATGCTGAAGAATTTCGAGTTGGACCCAGTACTGCAGGTGAGGTCTCAGCTCAGCAGAGTAGAGCAGCAAGCTCATCTCCTTCAGACTGATGGCCATGCTTCTTTTGATTAAGCCAGGATATGGTTGGCTTTCTGGACTGTGAGTGCACATTGTCAGCTCATGTTCATCCCTTCATCCACCAGTACCCCCAAGGCCTTCTCCACAGGGCTGCTCTCAATCACATTATCCCCCAGCATGTATTGATACTGATGATTGCCCTGACCCAGTGCAGAACATTTCACTTGGCCTTGTTGAACCTCATGAGGTTCACACAGGCCCACTTCTTGTTCAGGTCCTTCTGGATGGCGCCCTGTCAACCATATCACTCAGTTTGCTGAGGTTGTGCTCAATCCCACTGTCTATGTCACTGATGAAAGTATTAAACAGTACTGGT
>NW_010421354.1:12693-14723 GCF_000710305.1 Buceros rhinoceros silvestris
CTTTCCCTGTCCACTAATGCATCGTAGAAGGCCACTACATTGGTCAGGCAGGACTTGCCCTTGATGAAGTCATGCTGGCTGTCTCGAATCACCTTCCTGTCCTCCCATGTGCCTTAGTGTAGCTTCTAGGAGGATCTGTTCCATGATCTTATCAGGCACAGAGGTGAGGCTGACAGGTCAGTAGTTCCCAGGGTCCTCCTTTCTACCCTTTTTAACAATAGGTGCAGTGATTCCCTTTTTCCAGTTACCAGGAACTTCACCTGACTGCCAGGACTTTTCAAATACCATGGAGAATGACTTGGCAACTACACCAGCCCATTCCCTCAGGACTCTGCAATGCTTCTTAGTAGGTGCTATAGAGTTATGCATGCTGATATTCCTCAGGTCGTCACGAACCCGACCTCTTACAGTGGGAGAATCTTTGCCCCCTTGGTCCCCATCATGTGGTCCATCAACTCAGGTGGTATGAGAAGTTGTTAGTGAGGACTGAGGCAAAAATGTTGTTGACTACATCAGCCTTCTCCTCGTCTGTTGTTACCAGCTTGCCAGTCACATTCATCAGAGCGGGTACTTTTTCTTTAACCTTTCTTTTCTGGTTGATATACCTGTAGAAGCTCTTCATCTTATTCTTTGCATCCCTTGCCAAGTTCACCTTGGCCTTCCAGACCTCATACCTACACAATCAGGCAATGTCCCTATTCTCTTCCCAGGACACCTGTCCCTGCTTCCACTGGCTGTGCAGTTCCTTCTTGCCCTTCAGTTTGACCAGCAGTTCTCAGTGCAGCCATGCCAGTCTTTTCCCTTCCTTGCCTGTTTTCTTACACTTGGGGATCAAGAGCTCCTGTGCTCTATGGAAAGCATCCTATAGTATTTACAGATATGTGTAATATCTACAGATATATAATATCTACCTATCTATTTATCTATCTAGATATAGAGAGGTATATATAGATATATATCCACCATGCTTAACTAGGTCTTAAGTCCCATGTTTAAGAGCATTTTTCATTTATTTGCTCAATGATGATTCAATCTCAGCAACAACATTATTTCGAGCAGTGTCAACAGGAGAATAGGGATGGATGGAATTATACTAAAAAAATAGGGATGTGCTCTGCTCAAGCTAGAAAAGGTTCTCCTGCTTAAATCAAGCCACTGGGTCCCCTGTGCCATGCCTTTCTGTTAAAATGGAAAAGGAACTGGGGTGATTTCCCACCACTTATTTAATGGCAGAAAAATCTGGAATGGAAAATCCCAATTTGACAACTACCAAGTCCTACACAGGACCACGTTATCTGAAAATCTCAATTGGCAATGGACACCTGCATGTCATAAACTGTTTGTCTAGAGTTTGCAGTACTTCTGAGGATTGTTCAACAACTATTAGTTTTTCCAGTTTCTCTATGGCATTGGGAAGCCCATGATGTAGGGTGAGTTTCCCCAGAGACACTTTAACTTATGTGATGTATTTGCATTGCTACAGCTACAAGTGTTTACATTTCCAGTAGTTAAGAAACAAAAGGAAGTTTCAAGAAGCAATCATTTATTTTCCATTACTGGTATCCATACAATGATCATAAATAATTGAGACGAACAATCAAATTGAGTTTGCTTTGCAAATAAAAACATTACAAAGGAAGTAGAAGAAGAGAGTATCTTGAAAAAAACAGGAAGGGAGGAGAAACTGCACATCGAAACTAAAATAAAAGTTTTGCTGTGAAAATGAGCTTTGCACAGACTGTCATCTGTAATCTAATCTGGTCAAGACAGTCTTGAATTAAAGACCTCTTGGAATTTTCTTCAGGAGTTCAAAAGCAACACATGGAGCTATAAACATTCTTGCATTTGTGTTGTTTTCTGGAACCCGGGATTTAAGCATATATTCCCCTTACTTGGAATCAAATGGAAAAAAAAGGAGTAGATGGCCTTTCTCAGCCCTGTACTAGAGCAGGTGACATGAAACAGAGGACATACCTACTAGCACATAAGAAAGTAAAGGGAGTTCCTTCCTTCCTTCCTTCCTTCCTTCC
>NW_010421355.1:0-4002 GCF_000710305.1 Buceros rhinoceros silvestris
GTGAGCCCTCCCTTGTCCCTTGTCTTGACCTGGAAGTTGTTAGTTTTATTTCCTCCTGCTGGAGGGATGGAGCAACTGTGTGGTGCTTAGTCACCAGCCAGGTCTAAACCATGACACTGTCTAAGAATGACTCTCAACTCTCTGAATCTGAATTCATTAACTATTTATGAGTATGTTGAATTTCAAAGTTTTTTCAATAAACATCTTTCATTCTTCAAAATTTCCATCTGAAAGTGTAATTAGGTTAAGTACTTTACAGGACAGCACGCTCACAAATAATTTCGGGAAAAAAACCTGAAATTTTTGGTTGAAATGATCCAGAACTTCCTCCACACATTTTTGTAAGGTCAAAAGATCAATTATTTGTATAGCTTTACCATATGAACACTTCCAGTTTCATGTCTTTGTTCTCACTGATAAAGCGTTCCAAAAAAACAAACAGTACAGTTCATGCTTTCACCTCACTGCATCCACAATTCTGACAAACGAAAGGGTATGAAAAATTACTTACTGAACACATCTCCTCGAGGTTTCTGAGGATCTATCTGGATCCTGTTGTCATCTGTAATTCCTTGGGAAGATGTGGTTTCAATGGGGACACGTGAAGGCTCTTCAGTTATCAGAGGAGTTCTTTGTGGTGGTAGCGTAGGTCTTAATGTTGTAGGTTGAGGTGGTGGTGGAAGTCTTGTCACTGGCTTTGTTACTGGCCCTGTTGTCACCAGCACATACCTAGTGGTTGGCTTTAGTGTCAGTCGAGTCGTTGTCCCAGGTGTAGGACGAGTCGTTGGCCCGGGCGTAGGACGAGTCGTTGGCCCGGGTGTAGGACGAGTCGTTGGCCCGGGTGTAGGACGAGTCGTTGGCCTGGTCACTGGCCTTTCTGTAACAATAGCAGGTACATATGGTGGTCTGAGGGTCTGCTTTTTGCCTCCAACATCAGGAATCCTATTGGTTATACCACTGCCTCCTTTAGGGAGTGTGCTGTTGCCCTTGAATATATGATATGGATCAGGTGGTTCAATCATAACATTAGGAATAACTGCAAAGAGAATCAAAATGGGACTAAAATGGGCATCTGAGTCTCTTGCTCCAGAAACCCAGCAATATATTTCATTATGGCACAGTGCCTTTGGTGAAATCATTTATCTTCTTCTAAGCGTTCCCACTAATTAGAAACATACTTTAGCATCAGCACTGCTGAATTATCACATCCTTTTAGATGGTACCTCTTGCTACAGCAGTTTAGAGATGATTTAGAATGACTGAAGGCCATAAGACTTCCATCCCCACCTCCTCCCAAGCATTCCTTCAGAGGCTGTAAAATTTACCCAGAAGTACCGTTAGTAAGAAAGCGTGGACAGGAAGACACGTGTTAAGCAGCCCTCTAAACCACACACATTTGTACTCAGGAGTGGAGGTGAGTTAAGATTCCAATGTTACAATCATTTTGCTCATGGATGGGCAGATACCTTTGGCTTTAGGAAGTTATCTCCACTTCTTCTAAACTTTTTTCTTTGTCAATAAGCATTAATCACTTCAGAGATTGAACCTAAGCCAAGAGCTTTCATTTGGATCTTCACCTTTGCTAAAGAAAACGGCCCTTTTTCAGCCTCCACAGAAGGAAGTGGTGAACTCAGCACCACCTACACCACACAGCGTAGGTGCCTACAGTACCATCTCCTCCAATACTCCACAAAGAAAGGACAACAGATTTTCATTTGGTTTCACACGGGGAGTTTCTGCAAATGTGAAATCCAGGAACGTGTGTTTTGTTATTTATAATTTTCTATTTGTTAATAAGCCTTTTACATCTCACTGGAGATCTTAAAAGTCCCAGTACGAATCCTAGTCACATGTTTCCTGTACAAGTGTTTCAAGTATGACACACACTTAAAATGAAGAAAAAACATTTGTTAAACGATGATTTGTTTGATGATAGCAGGAAAAAAGGTTTCATCTCTGGCCATCTCTTTATTACCATTGTTCTAAATACCCTGAGGTTTTTCCATTATGGTATATTGGTATATAAAATATAAAATGCACCTTAGGACTACGCCCTGGTAACAGATGTGAAGTGTGTCCACACGTAACTGAAAGCACTCCGGTTCTGAAAGATCCCTATCACATTACCATGACAGCTACAGCCAATGGAAACAAGTCTGCAATGGTGCTGCTCTTTAAAGAGATCGGTGAGTCACCAGACTATAACCCACAGATGAACACAGGGTCCTCAGAAAGATTCAGCAGATGTCACAGAGCTGCACAATCCTGAGGGATGTCAAATGTGGGGGAGCTCCAACGGCCAATTCTGTACCAAAAGGGATGGCTGCTTCTTCCAAGAGAGAAGCGAGGAAGGGAATTCTCCAACGAGGAATTCTTCCAGAGAACTCCTTCCTCTCAGCTCTGCTCACATCTCTGGAGCAGTGGGGAGTAGCTGGGGTGAGCTGCTGAAATGGGCCAGTGGCAGAGTGTGTATAAGAACAGGGTATGAGTAACACACACTGTGTGACCAGACCTACCCTACTTAGTTGTTCTCATCCTGAAGCCATCTCTAGAATGAAGCTGTGAATAGGGAGAGGTGAATTTCATTCTAATTATGAAAATGTCTCAGGAAAAGGTATTTTTACCAAGGCATGCCAAGACTTAGAGAACTCAGACTACATTCCCTGGCCTCTTCTTAAGTATTAAAAATAGTTGAGAGAACTGGAGCCTGATGGTGCTGTATCTCAAAATTTACAACACGGGCCAAATTTACTTTCAGAATTCCTTTTTTTAAAGGAGCATTACATACGTATGCAGTTTGTTCCATTGTCTCTGTATCCTTCTTTACACTTGCATTTGTAGGATCCTGGTGTATTGTAACATCGTGAAAAACTACCGCACTGATGGTGGCCAAGGGAACATTCATCTATATCTGCAACAGAAAGTTACATAAAAAAATCATTTACATCAAAGGAACTTGACTTTCTGCTTACCTCTGAAATAATACCAACAGTAGTATGGTCATTAGGAAAACATCAGTTTGGAAAAAATTGAATAAAACTGAAATTGGGAAAAGGAAGACAGACAGTCAGAAGTCAATGTGGTGATACGAAAGTCAAGGTAAAAGGGACTACTGTGCAACTCTGGTATTGCTCAGCTTATACCTCAGCATCAGCTTCAGCAATGTGCAGTGGGTAGACTGCAGCAGAGCTCATGAAGATCACAATTTTAATAACCACTTCTTAAAGGTGACATGGTAAGAAAAGGAAAACTGAATGCAGGAATATGCATGTTCTTAACCGCACAGGTATTAAACTGTTTTTTGATAAATTGCTTCCTCTGCTATACATCTGTATAGATGTTTCTACATCAAGCAGAAACTGCTTCAAAACTCTTACGTGGCATTTCCATGTTTGTCGTTAGCAGTGCAAGCAAAAAATTCCAAATTCCAGTGCTGTGCATTGAGATTTCTCCCCCCAAAATACACTTAGACAAACATAAAGCAATGCCTCATTATCTCCGCGTATCTCTTTTTTTTTTTTTCAGTGAAAGGGTCATAACCAGTTGAGACCTTAGGAAACTAAGGCAGTGGGAGCTGGGAGTATCTGTGTTGAAGGGCATACACCAGCTGCATTCCAGTCTCATGTCCAGATGAAGCCAGGCTATTTCCCAATCCCTACTTTTTCTCTATCTGTCTTCAGGGGAAGGAAAGCTGGGCAGCCTGAGTTGGAAGAAGCTGGGATGTGCTCTAGCCACATTTTCTTACCTTGGATCTAGGGGCATGCTATGGAGCACTCCTGTGTTACAGCTCAGACATAGCCTAACCTCATACGCTGGTATCGGTCCGAACCGATAACTAACTGCCTGTGCACAGTGAAACCTGTGGGGACAAAGACTTCAGAAAGAAGTTCCTGGGGTCATCAGCTCTGCCCTCCCACTAGCTTCTACAGGAGAACCAGTTACAGGAATGAGGGCCAAATATATGCTTTCTTTTTCACTGTCTATTTCTGGAGTCCACTCTTT
>NW_010421355.1:4065-13979 GCF_000710305.1 Buceros rhinoceros silvestris
CTTGTTCACTGTCTATTGCTGGAGTCCCCTCTTTCCCAACATACTGCAGTGATTTAGCTGCAGTGCAACCTAAAATAACCTGTGTCCACGTTTCAGCCATAATTCCTCTTTAAACCATTAACTTCTGTTTAGAATATGCAGCTACTCTGTTACATGCACATAAGAAATAAGTTATTACCATGACATTGGTATTTGCCTCCAATGTACATTAGATCAAAGCCTTTATGACACCTGCAAATGTAGCTTCCAAAAGTATTGACGCAGTGCCTAAACCGTGGACAGATAACTCTCCCAGTAGCACATTCATCAATATCTGTGGAAACAAAGGAACTGTATTATTCTTAATAGCAGTTAAAATAAAATCTATACTATCTAAATTAAACTGGTTTCATATAATCAAAAACTAAATAAGAATAGCCAAAGTATTTTCTATAAGGTCCTTCTGGCTACAAGCTGGTCAGTCCGTAGCAACACCTGAGCACTTTTTGTGGCTGTGACATCTCAGTTCAGCTCTCGGTCACACACTCAAATTTTTATGCCTCCTGTGCCAGAAGCCTTTACAAATACTGTGAGTGACAAAAGCTGCACTAGCATAATGAGCGTTGCTACTGAATTTGGAATGCTTGTTCTATGCTCTTGCCACCCTGGTATCCTTCCCCCTTACAGAGGACACATCCTCTAATTCCCCACAGAACGCATACAGGTTCTTTAAGACCTCAAAACACTCAGCCTTAAAACTGTAATGGTGTTTGTCTGAAGAAACGCTATTTTGCGTTATTTGTATAACCTTATTTTGTGCCACTAAGCCCTGCCTGGTTACAAAGACAGCACCTGGATTTACAGACAAGGAATAATAATTAAAACCACATCACTAATTCTTTTTCTAAAACACACATGAAATATCGTTCCTGTGACACAGGTCATACGTGCATATTCAAAGTACATTACCCTGCAGTAGGAAGTGGTTTTTTTTTTTAAAATACCAGGTGTCTCTAGTCCATGACCTGCCCATGGAGCCTATCAGGAAATCTTTATCTGTTCAGGATTTGCTCTACACAAAGAAAGCTCAAGCTAATGCCAGGGGTGCAGTATTTCTGAGTGTCCTACTAGCTAGTCATCACAGGCTAAATGCTTTTTGAGTACCTGCTCCTTGCAATCTCTTCCCCTGCGCAGTGCCTGTGCTGTAGCCGACCCCTCTTTCACAGAGAAGCTGGTTACCTCAGTGGTCTTAACACATCTCTGAGGTGTTGAGACAGGCGGCCAGGGCTCCCAGCAGGACCTGAAGCAGTGTTTCTACAAGCAACGTCCAGGCACGGACAGAGGAGTGGGAAAACACAGTTATAGTCAGTATATGTCTCATGCCCCTCATCTCCCAGACGCTGCTGTTCTTTGTGCTGAAAAACAAGCCAGGCAGAAGCCCAGGGAGCAGCCAATGCTCACCCAGCACTGCTTTCCCTGTCTGGGAAACTCTCAGACGAGGTCAGGTTGACACACAAAAGCTGCCTGCACTATCACTCACTTTGTAGCCCTTGGACACTGACCCAAGCCTGCCAAGTGCCTGAACCCTAATTCTTCACTGAGGTAGAGATCTGCCATCCAAGGCTGCCTCTGACGCACACCACTCCTGATGCTTGTTGGTTATCTGCAGGGCACAGTTCAAGCTTTTACTCGACAGCTCTGTCAGGCTCTTGATCTACGGGAAAGCAAGATTTTGCTCTCCACGCAATCTTTTCCCAAAAGGAGCACTTCAACTGCAGGTGTCAAGAGTGGCAAACAAAGCCCAGTGATTGATGCCCTGCTGATTGTGAAAGAGGCTTGAACAAGGCAGGGAGAAACTTGAGTCTCTTGCACAGCACAGAAGAATGGTGCTGGTTAGTTAGGGCAGCTAACTGAGGCAGGGGAGCTGTAGCTTCAAATTCTCCAAGCTGTCTTTGCCACAGCCGGAAGAAGTGACCTAAAGCCATGAATTACTGGCTGGATGGGCTTTACCAGTAGCTCCTGCTGGCACTGTCACACTCTTCATGAAGAATTACTGAGGACAGCAAGACTCAGTCCCTCAGCTCCCACACTCCTGGCCTGTCAGACCGCTCCAAAGTAACAGCCTTCCTTTACTCTCAGATGGGAGCACTTCTGCAAAGCCATGGTTAAGGCCTGAATACGAAAGAAAACAAGGCCAGTTCTGGGCCCCTCTCCACATTCCTGAATCTCCCGATAAATCTGATTCTTGGTTTGAATCTAATACTGAGGCTTTGAGTACATTACTATCAGTTTTATAAATTCTACCATGTTCCTTACTGTTACCTAATTTACAAGCCACAATTTCCTGCCCTTTATTAAAACGTCATTTCAAGGCTGCAAATTTCAGACAGAAACTATGAGTTAGTTGGGGTTCTTTGCTGTTGCTTTTACCTTTAAACCACAACTTCAAAAAGCAATTCAGTGAGAAAAAGGTTAGTCACTGAATATACCTCATGATGGCATGGATTATGTTCTTTAAAACCTAAGGTAGCTTGTCCTGCCTTTCCCTCTGTACACATTCATGTTTTTGCAAATTCCCAAAAGGCAGTAGGTGTGTTAGATGATGAGAGCACTGTAGCGGTATCGTTTAATGTTCTAGGCAGTTATACTTCCTAAAGATACAGGACTGAACTGCTCATCAATACCCTGCTGAAAACTGACACAAAAATAATGGAAAAAAGTAACAGTCTACTGCTTGCATTTAAGATGAGAGGCAGGTGAATGCTTGTTTCTGGTGGGAAAACCATGTTTTGATCACTAGCTAGAAGCTGGTATGCAAGTGCTTATGACCAGTTTCCTGCGGTTCTGAGAGTACAGTGACCGTGGCTTCTGTCAAGTCCATGGGCTCATGCCAGTTCATACCTGGGCCCAAATGGTGGAAGGATGTTTCCCTTTGCCTGCAGCAACATGCTGCAGCTCACGCCTGCTTCCTGTGAAAACCAGGGCATGAAGGAGTGATTTGTGCTCTGACCCCAGCCTGGTCTGCCACGGAGGTGCACCAGGGAGCTGCTCCAAAGGCACATAATGCAGACAGCACCTAACACGTATGATGGTCAGCGTTCAACAGAGCAGCAGCAGAATTACAAAGCCTTGCCTCTCTCCTGCTGTGAGTATGACAGTATTATCAACTCAAGCACTGAACAGCTATGAGACTGATTTAAAAACAGTACGGTTTTTAAGTTTACAAGTTCCATACACAACCAAAACAACTAGAAATAATTTGTTTTAGAGTGAAATTAATTATTTTCAGTCTTCAAATGATTTCAGACCTTCTGAAGCTGAAATGTGTATACTGCTTATTTCTTTAAATGAATCCAAATCCCAATCCAAAAAGCTGGCAACACTGATTGATTTATTGATTCAAGAGTCATTAGTCAATTAACTAGTCAATCCATATTTTCACTGAACATTTTGCTGAATTATTTTTCAATTTGCTATTTATTTTATACAATTTACCTCCATAGCCAAATTGTTTGATGGTTCTTTACTGATTGTCTGAAAGGAACATTTTGACAAAAGAATGACCAGCATGGGTTAAACTAAGACCAGAAAAATGCCTAGAGGAATTTCCACCTGTGCTAAAAAAAAAAGCATTGCATTCCCAAGCTGTCTTTCAAACTCTCCTCAAAACAAGGATTTAATGACTGCAGCCAATGCACCGTTTTTTGGGGGTTTTTTTACCATCATCTACACTTCTATTTGTAATGCAGCAATACCCCGACAATCTCCCCATGGGCTTGTACACATGTGAGGAAAAGATAGCTTCAATTCTTGGAGGTATTTACTGGTTTTAGTAAAACTCACCACTTCATAGAAAAATAACTCAAAAAGGGTGCATTGTCACCACCACTTCTTACCAAAAAAAGAGTACATCATATTAAGACCCATGAACGGCAGACATCTCTTGCTGTTACTACTTTATCTGCATTGTACGAGACTGCTCTGAGATTTTTGTGGAAAATTTTAAAAATAGCTTATGAGATCATATGATGCACTCAACTGAAATGTTGAGTACAGTTCTACACCCTTCTGGGGAAAACACTGTGTTTTTGAAACTACACTGAAGAACCGAAAGAGCTTCGAATAACTGGTCTGAGAGCTAGTCTTCGGCATTAAAAGTGCAGTTTGTGTATTTCAAAGTATGAAGTTTGCCTGAATATAAAAATGCATGCTAGGAGAATCTTGCAAGTTTTCTAGCAAGTTTCTGTACTTGGTATAACATCCTTGAATTCATACTTAAAATCACTGAGCTCACTATGGCATGGCAGAAGCCTTCTCCAAAGATGTCTCTCTACCATAATATCCACAGTGTGATTAATCACGATTCACTCCCTTCAGCATTTAACAACGGTGGGGATTTCCTCTCTTCTACCCGTTTTTTGCATACAGAGACGTGGCAATCACGCACTTCAGAAAGCCTCCAACTTAGAGCAGAGCCCGCTCCTCACATCAGAACGTGCAGAATCTGTCCCTTGCTCTGCCAACAAATCCTTGGTCAGCCTGGGTCAGCCAATTGGAGAACCACCTACCCTGGGGACAGCCATGATACCCTAACGGATAATTAGGGCATTCTCTTACATCCTTTGAGTAAGTGTTGCTAACTGGTTATGGAACTGTGGCACTGCATAGGATATAAATAACAAAATCACTGGAGCATCATATCCACTCAGGATGTATAGTTAACGACTAATGAAATCACACGTCACACTGGTCTTCAGACCATAGCAGAGTGTGGCACAATATGGTCTGAATAACCACAAGCACCTTTTCCATGTTCATGAGCGTGGGCACAAAACATTTCAATTTTATACGGTCTGAGTTCCTGAGTTTATTTTAGTGTGTCGTTTTCACAGTATGGAAGACAGACAGTAGCTTGAGTACCATTAATACTGGAAGCATGCACAAACCCTCACCTTGTCCCAGTACAATCTCCAAGATTTGTGCAAATTATCCCTCTATTCCCTGAGCCTCGGCACCATCTTGTTGGGTATGAGGAAGAGATGATTTCCCCACTCCATTTTTTTTGCAGGAAGGTATTTTGGAGTTTCTGTTAGCAATAGTTTAAAATAAACCAGTAATAGGAGTGGTAAGGGCTGAAGGCTTGGGTGCCAAGCAGCCCACCCGAGTTTTAAGCAGTTGATGAAACTTGCAGGGCTGGAGGAAAACGCTGGCCATCTCTGACACAGACCACGTGAGAGCACCTGAGCAACATTCTCAGCAGTAAAGTCTTTAAACTGCAGACATGATGAATTCTAAATACATCTGAGAAACTCTCTCGAACTGCATTTCAGGTATGGATAAAAACATTCTGAAGAAAAAAATATACATCTACATTTGACTACCTACCTATGCAAGTCCTGCCATCCGGCCCTAGCTGCAGTCCTGAAGAGGGGCAGCGGCAGCGTACTTCTCCTTTCAGTACATCACAGCCGTACTGACAGTTTGCCATGGAGCAAGAAAGGGCATCTGGGGAAAAACAATGGAACATATGTAGGTAAAGGCTCAAATCAGTTCCAGAAAATGACTGAAAAGATTAGAGAATTAAGATGCCTTATAGTTTTGATAGGAATGGAAAAATGCTTCTTGAATTTGACAGGTATCCATTCAGGCTTTAAAGAGCAAATGCATACGCAGTACATTTTTTCTTTCCATAAATAGTATCTCTAAGGAAAAAAAAAAAAAAAAAAAAAAAAAAAAAAAAAAAAAAAAAAAAAAAAAAATAAGAAAACCACCACAGTTGTAGCAAGTTGTGTGACGGAATGCAGCCCCCATGAGAAATGTGAAGCCCAGTATGTACTATAAACCCTGGTGGACAGTACTGCCATTTTAAAATAGGAGCATCTTCAGCTAAAGGCAATTTCTCTCCCCTTCTCTCTGTCCAGACACTCAAGATATCCACACTTCTATGGGAGCAAGTAGGACCCTGATCTCCAGAGAGATGACAGGACAATCTTATACCAGTCAAACAAACAACATCTGCAGCTTTAATGATTCTACATTCTTAAGGACTAATATAGCAGAACAGCAGGTGTCTTGCTGCAATGAAAACTGCGAGCACTTGTCCTTGAAGGCCAATTAACAGTGATTTACAGCACTAAAGAACACTTCTGGGGAAACTTGTAATAAAACTAACAAAATAAAAATATTTGCTCTTTTTGTTCAACCTAATTTCATTGCAAAAAAGAAGCTCATCTTGCGCAAGTGCCTAAGTTCCATCAAGATTAATCTTCATTTCATTAAAAGTTTCCCAGGAAAACCCAAGCAGGGATCTTGAGGAGCTGGAAAAAAAACAAGCCTTGCCGTACTCGAGCATGTTCCATCTGGCATAAGCATGTAGCCGTTCAGACAGTAGCACTTGTAGCTGCCGTAGGTATTCATACACCGGTGTTTGCATGGCCGTGGCTTTAGTCCACACTCATTTAGATCTGAAATGAAGGGTACAAGGGAAGGGGTGGGAAAAGAAAATGTACAAGTATGTGTGAAAAAACAACTAGCTCAAGTTTCTGAAGAAAGAAGGAAAAATATGGCAAACAGCTTTTTAAACGCAGTCCAGCTGATAGCGAGTGACCAGAACATCCTGCATGAAGCACTGCTCAACCCTCCTGCCAAGTGGTGTGTTTTGTTCAGTTTCACAGATATCCTGTCAGAAATGACAGTACTAGCATTAGATTAAGTGCCAACAGAAGTTTCATTAGGGAATTCACAGGCTCAGGCAGCCTGCGTCTCGCCATTATTCACGTTGATGCCATGTCCAGGACCAGCCAGAACTCTGGAGGAGGAGAAGGATTAAAGCCAATGTCACTGCTGCAATCACTATCAGTGATCCTGATAGCGATTCAGTGATTCACTGTCATGCTTCAAAATTAGTTGCAGAGGAAGGTAGGAAAGCTGATGCTAACCTACTTTAAACAATCTCACAGCCAAAGTGTATTTCTTTATCATCTAGCAAATACTGGAAGAAATGCACCTGACATCAGTGATATTTGTCAAGGACTATCCATGAAGGCTACTATTTCAGATTTACAGTTTAATACAGAATTCATGACTTAAACTGGAAATATCCAGCCTACGATTTTCACATTAGTAGACAAGGCTTCTAACAAGAAGTAAAGATTGAGTGAACATTTCCATCAGACTTCTCTTCCAAGAATACGTGTTGGTTTTATCTGGGTAAACAGAATAATTTGTTACTTAATTATTTGTGTACTGATGAGTGAAGATGACAATAAAGGTGAAAATACCAAATCTATTTACCAATCCAGCCAGCAAGTACTTAAAAGAACTGAGTTACTGACCCTCATCTCTAACATTGCACAATGCTGCCTGGAGGTCTGTTACAGAAAGAGAGTCACGGATATTTTCAGGAAGTTCTCAAAGAGCCATCTCCAGTACTAAGCACATTTTCATCCAAAGTCACTCCTGAATTCGTGTAGCAGAAAGGTAAGTGGGGCAACTGCCATGTGGTAGACACCTGAACACAGTGGCCACTTTCTAACATGCCAGCTGAGAAGGAGATGTATGCTTTGTACGGACTAGGTGTGAAGGCTTACAGTTAAGAGGTTAAAACAGAAAGACAAATATACCTCTGGTTAGAATGAAGTCAGTAATTCTTAACAGTGTTTATGTGTATCATTAAATCTGCTGTCTCCTGACCTACTTTGTTTGCACTTTCACAGCGTCAAGGAAAAGCGAGCATCATGCAGACAGGTATTTGCCCCTCCCCACAACCATTCCCCTAACTGATGGGTATGACCTTTTTCATTTTGTTTTCCAAGGTGTCAGGAAGAACAGCAGGTTTAAGGATAAGAATACTTCCTGCTCCCCTCTGCTGCGAGAGAGTAGCAATAAGGGATGTAAGTTTCCCTTTCTTCCTGCAGAAGGCTGAACAAGAAGTTTCTAGCAAGTCTGAAGGGAAATGTTTGCTCCTAGAGTGGTGAGGAAGACCAGGTGAGCATAGGTAGGGCTTCACTGAGGAAACACTGCCGAAGTGAGGGCTGGACCTGTGCCTGACAAGCAAGGAGAGCTGACAATCTCCACAGTCTTCCTGCAGATCACGCATTGCAGAAAGAGTATCCCTTTTGAACTCTCCACTCCTTGAGAGTTTGACAATATTTCTGGAGTTGCTAGGAGCACATACTTCTCCCAGGAGGCACCAACGCCACACTCACAAGAGCGTACCTGGTGGATTTGAGAGAAAAAAATGTAGAAGAGATGTACATTTTCTACTGTGAAAGTGGGACCTTCAGCTAGCAGTTGTGACTACTGTCAGAGTACGTGCACAGGTCAAATGGAAAAGCAGCAGATGATTATGCTCGTGGAGAAGGGTGAGCTTTTACTGTGAAAAATCTTTGTGTAAAAAATATTTACATAAAAATGCTCAATAATATACAGGTGAAAGCTTGCATTTTTGGAGGCAAACTTCTCTGAGCAACACAAAAAGCTGGTTTTTTTCTTTCTTCTGTAGAACTTACTACAATTAGGCAGTTCTTGACAGACATTATAGCTGTGTTAGCATAGTTATTAGACAGGCAACATGTCTGTTAAAAAGGTCGTTGATAAATTCAAAAAACTGTTACAAACTTACTTCAATTCATAAAAGTATGCCCACAGAGCTCACAATAGTTAATAGTGTGGGGTTTACGGACAACGATAATTTTGAAGCAAGAAAAGTTCTCTAAGTCTACAATACTTGCATTCTCTCTCTTTTACACAAAAAGCACCACTTCACAAAATAAATGCATAGCAGAGCTAAGTGTAAAATACTTAGCTAGAAGTAGGGACAGATGAGGAAAGATAATGGAGAAATTAAGCTCACAGAGCAGTATTTTAACAGTGCCTGCGTTATCTTCCAGTGTTTACACCCCACTGCACTTCAGCTCCCAAGTTCAGATACTCCTGAAAACTTCACCTTTAGAACTGTCTCACATTTATTTCTACAGTTACGACCACAGATCCAAAGTTGGTAACGACAGAATTTATGACTGTTTTCAGTCTACCATCTTGCATAAAGTGTAATTACATTATGAGCCTTAAATAATCGGATCTTTCTATAGGACTCCAAATACTACACACCATTTGGTACGAACTATTCTTAGTACAGAAACGAAAGCTCTGGTATTGACAAATAGCTATTACTAACACACTCTGAGAATAACCTGATCTTAAAAAGTAGGTGCAATCAACTGTATTAGGTTATCATCACATCACACACTTTTTCTTTGTGGAATTTTGACTAAACTATTTCTTGTCTTTGCTTCATTCAATTTCTGCCTGTGAACAAATGCTTTCAACATTTGCTTTTGGTTCACAGCTTTAAAAAAACATGCTAAAAGTAAAATGCCTGTGCCTTGAAAAAGTTCAAATTTTTTAACCTTGGCTGACGTAACAGAAAGCTGCAGTCACAAGGCAGCAGGAACAGAAACAACAGAAACAACCCCACTTAACCTAAACCTCATGTGCCGCAGGTTTTTGCTTTTGCCTTTGAAATTAGCTATTGAGAGAAAGCTGTTTTTAACCTCGTGGAGTCAGAATGAATGCTACTGCTTAGGAAAACAAGTACTGCCAGGGCTGCGGGTGCTTAGGAGAGAAGCCAGCCTGCAAATAGGTTTGGTGTGTTAGAGGATACTGCTCAGCCCATCTTACTTTCCCCAACTTTTCTTCTTTTCTTTTTTGCAGATGGGCACATACTCGGAAACTGCACAGCAAGCGGCACTCAGTTTTCTAGGAGGCACATTGTACGGTTACTGGCACATCCTACCGCTGCTACATAAAGGCCTGTTTGAATATGCTGACAGCTCTCTTGATCCACCTCCATGCACCCATGATCTGGAACAGTGTGCTTCCCTAAGAAGAGTCCCGATGTATGGCATGCACTGGGGAAGCACTGAAACATTCCT
>NW_010421355.1:14076-36280 GCF_000710305.1 Buceros rhinoceros silvestris
ATTCCTGCTTTTCATATACTCCGTTTGTGTGTTTCTTGTTCCTTAAGTAAGGTCTGTTCGGGCTACTGTTAGCAGTCCAAAAAAAAAAAAAAATCAACCGTAGCAACACACCTCTTGAACAAAAGTTGGTTACTTATCAATTGTGTATTTCAAGGAACAACTATAACGACATCTCAGTATAAATGTCTATGCATCAAGTTTTTTCTAAAAAGAATTGAAAGCTAAAATGTATAAACTCAAAGGGTAATAAAAAAATAACACTTCTACATCATTTTTCTTTTTAAAAAAATATAATTTCTTTTAGTCACTTCTAATCTCAAACTGGAATTCAAAATATAAAGCCCAACACTATTAAAAAGTCTAACAATTCCCTTTAATTTCTTTGTGGGAGTGTCCTGCACTTGAGAATTTCATTGTTCAGTCACTTAAATTCCCATGTTGCCTACAATTGCACAGTCCATGCAAAACCAGCATTCTTAATTTTAAAATAACACAGTATGGAGGTGCCCAAACTACATAAGCAGGTCTATAACAGAAACACCGGTTGCTGAGCACAAGTACTTTATTTTTAAAGACATGAAATGAAAATGTGTATGCAAGGAAAGGATAAGAGTGCTATTCTGGCAAGTGTGAATGTGACTTCTTTGACTACTGTGTGGCTCTACACAGGATCTTGGATAATGACTGACTTCAGCACACGCTTAACAATGGAGCACTTATTCCAAGGAAGATGCCATACACTCTGCTATTTTCTTTAATTGGCTTCTGCAGAATACTCCAGCAGTTAGACTTCTTCTGCCTTTTTCTGCCTATTAAATAACTTGGATCAGGCAACACAGAGACCAAATATTCAATACCAAATTTACTCAGACACTGAAAACAGAAAGCTAGAGTCCAGAAACCAAGTAAAAAATTAAATTGTTATCACCACAATTTAAACAGTATATCAGCTTTCATTTTCAGCAACTATTATCACAGTACCACGCCAAACTTACGACAGATTATATCGCCCTAAGAGAGTTTTGTTCACATCACTTTGACTAATCAGCAGCTGCCAAATGCAGAAGTTAACAACCCTAATCTTCTTCAACTTCCAGCTTTATGTAAATCTGAGTTTTCTTTCATCTAACCTGATAAACATTTTTCATCACACTCACTTTTCAAAGGAACTCAGAAACAAAAAGTGCAGGCCCTGAAAGAAGAGCAGAGGAAAGAAAAAAGCAAGTTACAACCATGGGATACGGTGGAGAATCAAGCCCAAGCTTCTGCAGAGCACTGGCACACAGCCTCAAGGACATACAATCAGTTATTTGCTCTGCATGCTAGTGACACTGCAGGTCCAGCTTTTGCATCACAGCCATTGGCCTATTCTCTGCAAGAAATTGCATTACTGTTTCAAGCCGTGCAGGTAGAAGGAGCACGCCACCTGAAATACAGGACCACCTCACCCCTTGATGCTATATTTCTTGCATGATGATCCAGGGGGCGGAACAGAAGTGCTTCACTGCTCTGACCAGGTGGACTTGTATATAGCTGCTCATCTTCACAGAATGGGAAGAAGGCATAATAAAAATGAAATTACCAGATCTTTGTAATATGCATTAATTAATCATTTAGAATATACAGATATCAAGTGCTGACAAGAATTGCATTTATAAAAAAAAAGTAGCAAGCTTTGCATGACTTTACTGGAACAAACAGGGTAAAGAGGGTGGTAAGTTACAGAAAAGCAGCCTTATATTCTTTGCATAAAGACAACCTTTCCCAGCCACACGAATTTAACCTGCATATGCTTTAGATTGCTAGTTCAAAACTTGTGATTTTTGCTATTCGTATTTGTCTGAGAACACAGGTCTTACTGAACAGCAGGCATCAATTTTCAGATGAACACATTTTGAAAGAAGTATTTGTTCTGTTATTATCACTAAAACTGGTTACACTTGTAAACCTGGGATCAAAAATCTAGAGGGGAAACACTAAAGCTGCTCAGGAGAGTTGAATGCTGTGGGGAGACCACTCAATTAGTTCTTGTCACTGCAATTTAATTGAGGATAATAGCAACGTAATAAAAGAAGCAACAGCTAATCCTAACTTCTGAGTGACCTGAAGGGAGGTCTAGATTGCCAGAGCAGCTGCAGTGCCACTAGAAAAGGACAATCATCCAGGCATCATCACAGTGAGGGTTCAACAGTTCTGTTGTGAGGCTGGGTTCTTCTCTTGGATTGGTGCCTGGAATACGGCTTGATCCACAAGGCCGATGAACAGATGAGATGTGAAGTCTGTTTATTCAGTACTGGTGCTCAAAGAATGTCTTTTACAAGAACCTGAGCGTACTTTACAGCCCAGCACCATTGACGCATTCTAGAAAGACTTACATTTCTGCAGGGCAACTCCACCATTCTGGCAACACCATTACTTTCTGTTATTAATTATTTAACTATTTTAACTATTACCAATTATTATTCTAGAACAGAAACGAAAAAGTTGACCCACGGACTCAACAGGACAAGTGCTATATTGAGGTGTGATAACAGAGGTCGCAGAGGCACTTAACCTGTGCGATTTGAACTTCCTCACAACAAAAGCAGACTCCTCTGCATCCAGTACACATTTTCAGGTCTCACCTTATCATGGAACCTGCACGTGTCAAGAACTGAACCCTGACCCCAGGAACAGCTCAAGGGTCTCACGGTATAATAGAATAGCTATAGGCTCCAGTCACCTGACCTGGTGAACACTTGGGACACCACAGTCCGCAGGCATCTCAGAACCTTCATGCGCATTGGCCATGGCAACTTTGCACCAACACCACACAAGAGTATTTCATCAATTCTGCCTAAAAGGCTTGCTTTCATCATTTATCGCCACTTTCTTTTCTTCCTTAGCATTTAGTGGAAAGTGAATAGCTTAGTTCAAGACTGCTGCCTCCAGCAATTTGCACAGCATCCTTTTGATACTGTTAAAGTAATTAGTACATATTAAAACTGATACACAGACATAAAACAACTGTTAGTTCACTGCAGTTTCCTAAAAAAGCTCCAGACTGACCAAAACAAGTGTGAAATAATAAAATCACAACACTCCATCCTTTAAAATGTCAGCCCAGATAAAGGGAAAAGGAGACAGGATAATTTGAGAAATGAGAGAATAAAAAAAACTTAAAACAAAACTGAAAAATACAACGTTTATTTCCACATCAGTTAGAGAAGGATTAGTAAATCTGAAATTAAATACGTATCTATTTTTAAAGAAGTTTTCAAAAATCACACATCAAAAGGAGGTTAGGAAACATCAGGGTACATTTGTGAAGAACAATATAGCTCTAAAGGTCACACTTTTCTACCATACTTCCTCAGCACTCTC
Source organism: Buceros rhinoceros silvestris (assembly GCF_000710305.1). NCBI lineage: Eukaryota > Metazoa > Chordata > Aves > Bucerotiformes > Bucerotidae > Buceros > Buceros rhinoceros. The sequence continues at coordinate 17,440 of NW_010421355.1, forward strand.
AGAATACCTCTCATCTTTTTCTGAAGGCTGAGACAACTGGAGAAGAGAACTGTCTTACTGAGATATCTTTGAGTCTGAACATGTCTTAGGCATCAAAATCTGACAAATCATGTATTACAATCCCATTTTATCCTCTATGATTTTTATACCATTACAGGCTTTGGAGATAATTTTTGGCAAAAAAAGAAAACCACCACAATGGAACTATACTGATAATTCAGTGAGATGAATTATTCCCAACTTTCTTCATGTTTCCAACTCCCAAGTACACACCACAGTTTATTGCTAACTATCTAGTTCAGGATTAGAAACACAAAAACGAGAATGCATGCATGAATTTTTTTTTTTTTATCAAACAAATACTACCTCACTATCCAAACCTGAAAAGTGTGGCTTTATCCAATGACAATTCTGACCACAAGATTTAAATAATTTGATTCACATTTAGGAGAGCATATAAATACATAGTTTATATTAATCTCACTGATTTCATCTGAATGAAAGTAATTTTTCCCCGTGTTATCCCACTGCAGATGTCATTCTCTCTACAAGTGTCAGTCCCAATATCAAAATAGCTACAGCAGTAACAGACCTGGTATATGAGTTCATTACCCTACAAACGCAGGCAACACACACAGCATTTGGAGGGAGAGGGATCAAGAGTACTTCTGTGATTTCACGGAGAAATTCTTTCTTGGGCTTCACTTTCTCACCTTGGTTGCAGGTTTTTCCAGTGTATCCTGGGTGACACTTACACTTGTTTGGCCCAATGCATTCACCATGTTTGCAACCCGGCTGGCATATAGCTGCAAATAGAGGAATACTCATTATTCTTCCACCCTAGTTAGGGCTGGCAGAGCTTTACTTTGAAACAAATGGCAACAACCTATCAAATAGTACTGTTACATTCCTCCCTTCGGCATCATAATACGCTTCAACTCTTCAAACATCAGTGCACTTTCAGAAATAACCACCACCCCATTACATGTGGGAAGAGCAGGACGGTTGTCAGTAGTCTATTTTTGTACAACATTACATCGTGCTCTTTCTGGGCATATATTAAACCCTTTTAATACTCATCAGCAAGCAGGCACCACGCCTTCACTTACTCCATGTATGTATGTACTATAATTCATGCCATTAAATTTGATAAACGTGGAATTGACCCCAGCTGTATAGATAATGCATACACCAATGTCATAGGTGACACACAAACAGAGCCATAGTTCAGCCACTGACAGGCAGCAGCACAGATCACAGCATTCCCCCCTTATTAAGCAATGTTTTGCCTGAATCTCTCCCTTTTGGGTGTTTGGATTCTGGCATGGAATTTACTTTTTTGTTTGGTGTTTTTTCTTTTTGAGGCAAAAAGGACTGGGTAAAAGCAAAAGCAACATTGACTGTAATATGCTGCTTTATCACTGCACACATCCCCGTGACTTCTCCTCAAGACCGTTTCAAGCATTTATTACCCAATCTGCTGCACAGATATGGTCTCAGAATAAGAAGTTATAGTCTATTCTGCTTCCAGAGTCAAATTTACCAACTAATTTTATAATTTCCCAAATGCAGGAATCCAAGAAATAACAGTCAGGAAGCCATTTTTGGAACCTCTCTCAATACAACACAAATAAAATTAACAAAACAAACTTTTAAAACCTATTTCTTCAGAAGTAAAGCTTGTTTTATTATAAAAGAATTCATGCACAGATGTATTTCTACCGATGTAGGATAAACAAGGATATTTTCAAAGTGCAACAAATCCTGCATAACTCCAAAAACCATTTTACAGCTGAAAATTTTAAACATTTCCAAGTCTCTTCTATTAGAAACGTCTTTCTATTACTAAAGATACTGTTTCAACCTATTGGAAAACTAAATTATATTCTATGCTCTAAAATGTTGTCTATCACTATATGACAAAACACAACTGCAAAATTCTGGTGAGCTTACTGTTTAAGCAAGATGGAGACAAATTAGACAGGGATCAGAGGGTGGCATAACTTGAATACCCTGTAATCAGGATTTACTATTTATCCTGGCTTTGAGTTAATTTTCTAAACTAACAGTATCACTTGCGATTTTCAAAGTAACTAACTAGATCCAGCTGTAATATTAATTAATCTGACAACAGGCTGTATCATAAAACTGGACGTATTAAGGATGTAATTACAGAAAAATCTGTAAGAAGGCACTCAAAAAAGTAGCTTGCATTCTGGCCAAGCTGTTCGACAGGGTTGAATTGAACAAAATTAAACCAGACACATGACATTGGTTTTGGTTGTGGAAGAACTACACAAGTACATCTCCAACGTTCAAAAATATTTTCCGTAAGATTGAAAGCATCCAGTATAAGCAATTCCCACAAACGCATCCATGGAAGCAACTGTTAAGTGTAGAAGGAGTTTGCTCCAGTTTTAGGACTGCATTTGCCCTTTATTATCAGCGTATGTTTTTGTTTAAAGATGAGAACATATATATAGCTGGTGGTATCTCCTAAGAACATAAAACCTTGTTTAAAATCTACAGCACTGCTCTTGATGGATCTTCCTAACACAATGGTGCAGTCTCTTTCTGAAAACTGTCTTAAGGAGTATCTTATGTTTATAGCTAATGCAAGATATTTTTTTTTCCAATAAACACTGTCCAGAAACAAAGATTTAGGATTCAGATTCAGAAACACCTCTCAATTTAAGTGTTAGGGCAAGGGGCTGCTTAGACTTCTAAAAGGTATGTTGCACCCTTGGGTAATGGACAGATCTCATTGAAGAGCAACTGACACGTTGAAAATGTCTAGAACATTGTACTTGGAAACAATTACTGTTTTTTTAATCCCTATGGTCATAAGCAGAAAAATAGATCTTCTTTGTGTATAAGCCCTTTTAAACTCTGAGACTTATCTCCCCAACATCACAGACCCAAGTCTAATTAGAGGCCATGGTGGCAAAACGAAGACTGTGAAGACCAACTTCATGTCTTTGAATTCGTTGGGAAAAAAGAAAAACATGTAATCTAAACTACTATAAAGAAACGGAAATGACCATAAATAAGTTTTTGAAAGCTTCCATGATATTTCAACTACACTTCAGAGAGTGGCATACAGTTAGGTAATAACTCCTTTTCAAAAACCACAAAGCACCATGGGACCCACTTGGTGTGAACTGTTACAGCTCTGTAGCTGAACCTGTAGCAGCTTTAGTTTAGCTGACTTTTTTTGAAGTCTTGGTCTCTCCTCAACTGCACAGATTGTAAATCAGCAGCAGCTCAGACAGAGGAAAAAAAGACCTTATACTTGAAGGAGAAAAGTCTTACAAAATTCAGTAATTAAATAAACTAATCTTCATTTCACTTAGAAATGAAAATGTTCCTTCAATTCAGAAGGTCAGATATGTTTGTATTAGGAATCAGATGTTTTGCTTAATTCTCTGTTAACCAAGTAGGTCAGATATCATACTGGAACAAAAATTATGTACTAACGTTTGTTTAAATCAGATAATATGCAGCTGTCTACAGACATGAAAGGTGTAACATAGGCCATGTTATTGAATCAAGCAATTGGATCTGTAGGTTATTCAGGAGATCATCTAGTCCAATACACCTCAACAAGCTTAGCTCCATACTACGCAGTATTTAATGCCTTGTATGACGTACAGGTTGATAACTCCTGATCTAGTCTTCCTCCTGGTCTCCAGATATAATTAAGAAATGCACTTAAATCACATGACAGATACCTCTTCCTATCTTTAAAAGTCTCAGTTACAGGAGATCTCAGCCCCTCAGCAGTCCACAGCTCAAGAATCTCTACTACCACAAGGAAAGTTTCCTAATGATTAGCAAACCACTACCCATAAGGTCAAAGTCATAATAAAATGCTCTTTTTGCAATTAAACAGGTATTTGGAAACCTATGCTTGCTGCCAAAGACTGTACTTGAAGTTTGTTAGAGTACATTCTGTTCATTAGAGTACTTTCTGTGCACTTTGGCTACTTAAGTAATATGCATCTTATTTACACACAGCTAACGAAATTCAATACAACGTTACGACTGCAGCATTTCCATACACAAGAGAAAAGTGTTGTGCATTAAGCTTAGCAGCATCTGTAGCTCAAGCCAACACCACAGATACATCCCACAGCATTTCCTGTCAGGAATCAAGCCACCCTCACCAAGGAATTGCTATATTCTCCCGTTAGCTTGAACAGGACTTTGCACAGTGCTCAGGACTAAAGCAGCAGACAGCGGTCAGCCAAGTCTGCACACCTAGCTGGGGTTCCACCGGTGACATTTATGTGTCCTTCCCACCGACCTCTCTGGGAGCCACCAGACCCAGAGAGACAGGCTGGCTCAGACTCTGCCATCTGGAGCCTGCAAACATCTGGAGCTTCTCCAAAGGAGGAGTTGCCCCTGCACAGCCCCAGAGAGGCACTCACTGGCTCATGGAGGGTTCTGTTTGAACATGGTCAACAACAAAACCCAGCTATAAAAATAAGCTTGAGCCTGACTTTCAGCATTTCTTTTAATAGCAGGCAATTGTTTCAGCTGTTTGGTATGAGTCTAGGCATACACTATGCATGCTGATGTTATTAGTTTTTTCTTTTAATTTTCCACTCATTTTCTTGAAAAATTCCAAACAGAACAGAACATTTCAGTTGCTCCGCTAGAACACATGGAGTTTATCAATTTTTTAAACACAATTAAACTTACAAGTAATGGGGAAAAAAAGTCTTCCAACTAATATTCTTTGCATCTTGACAATTTAAAAATTCCCCAACAACCAACTACAATGACAAATAGAACATCATTTCCCTGATCAACCCACATTTACAATGACTGAAATAAATAAGCCATGCCCATGGACTTGAGTCTGTTATGTAACACCTCCCTACTGGGCAAGAAGGAAACGTAGACAGTGGAGAGTTACAGCAGGCTGAGAAAGTCACTCTTTTACATGCTTAGAGCAATGAAGTCCAGAAGGCAAGATTCTGAAAGGTTGCCAAAAATAAGCAACAACTTTCTACTCTTTACAATACTAATTGTTTTAAACAAAAGTTACAAGTATACCTGTATAGACCAGTGCCACTAAAATCAAAATTGCTAATTTATTGTTGAATCAATATTGACAAAGACCTACCATTTCTCCAAGGATTCCTCCCTAACAGCATTTAAGCTGGCATTCCCATGGGTAGTATTGTGGACTGGGGTAGACAGAAATCCTAAGCACAGCTGTTTTCATCTTTAGTCAACTAATGCTTATTTATCTAGGCCATAGAATAAACTACAACTAAACATTCCATTTCAATTTGTTGTCCAATTCATCCAGGAGATATCAGCAAATAAGCTCTGGTCTCTTGATCATTCATTTCAGTTTGATTTTAAACTCTTGACTTGCTCTGTCTCAGTTCCCACTGACTTCAATTGAGTCAATGAGGTATACTAAAGCCTTTTATTTGGCCAAAAATCTAACAGAGTACCTATTTTAAAGGTTGGCAAGAAGTAATTTTCCCTCCAAATAAGACGATAAATACCACATTTTAAGTCTCGCTTGAACTTCAGGACAAATTAAACTTCCTGTAAAAATAATACAAGGAATTGAAACATGAATGAGTGCTTTGGGTTTAGGGTTTTTTCCAAATGTGGGGGAGAGGGAGAAAGAATTTCTGGTCAAATGCACGTGCTGTTAGCATGTGTTATGCTTGTGTAAAAGCCAGAAGCCACCAATCTTCCCACCCACTACTACCTGCTGGTGGTGTCTGTGCATGATTCAGTCATTCTGAACTATTTTTCAGTTGCATAAATACAATAAAAGAAAAACACATTCAACCAATGCATTGAGTCTCTAATGTTGGGGGTTTTAAATTTCATTTGTATTTTATCCCTGCAGAACCAGTTCAGTCCCCCTCAAGCTCTGTCAGTTCCTCTGCACTAAGCTTTTGAGGGTACCTACCATGGGCTATTCCCTCTATTCCTTCACATCTAGAATTCTAAAGTTAATGATTTATTTCTTAATTACCAAAAACTATTTGGTGGAGTCCCTACCAGATGGTTGCTCTACCTGGTAGGGAGGTTAGGAACTCTTTCTTTGTGGCCAGCAAAGAAATCCTTGAGCTCTCTTAGTGGAGATAGAGGCCTGTGATGATACGACTGGATGGGCAGATGAGGGGAGAGCAGTGGATGTTGTATACCTTCCCTTCAGAAAGGCTTTTGACACTGTTTCCTGTAACATCCTCATAGAGAAGCTTAGGAACTGTGGGTTGGCTGAGTGGACAGCGAGGTGGATTGAGAACTGGCTGGATGAGAGAGCTCAGAGGGTTGGCATCAGCAGCACAGAGTCTAGTTGGAGGCCTGTAGCTAGTGATCCCCAGGGGTCAGTACTTGGTCCAGTCTTGTTCAACATATTCAGCAACGGTCTGAAAGAAGGGCCAGCGTGCACCCTCAGCAGGTTTGCTGATGATACAAAACTGGGGAGGAGTGGCTGACACATCAGAAGGCTGTGGGGCCATTCAGCGAGACCTGGACAGGCTGGAAAGGAACATAATGATCTTTGACAAGAGCAAATGCAGGGTCCTGCACCTAAGGAGGAACAACTCCATGTACTAGTACAGGTTAGGGGTTGACCTGCTGGACAGCAGCTCTGCAGAGAAGGACCCAGGAGTCCTGATGGACAAGTTAACCATGAGCCAGCAGTGTGCCCTTGTGGTCAAGAAGGCCAATGGTATCCTGAGGTGCCTTAAGAAAAGTAAGGTGCATTAAGGTCAAGGGACATTCTTCTCCCCCTCTACTCTGTCCTAGTGAGGCCAGATCTGGAGTACTGTGTCCAGTTCTAGGTTCCCCAGTTCAAAAGACTCAGGGAGCTACTGGAGAGAGTCCAGTGGAGGGCTATGAAGATGATGAGGGGACTGGAGCATCTCTCTTACGAAGAAAGGCTGAGAGACCTGGGTCTGTTTAGCCTGGAGAGTGTAGGCTGAGAGGGGATCTCATCAGTACTTATATCTAAAGGTGTAGGCTGGGAGGGGATCTCATCAGTACTTATATCTAAAGGGTGGGTGTCAAGAGGATTGGACCAGACTCTTTTCAGTGGTGCCCAATGACAGGACAAGGGGCAACAGGCACAAACTGAATCACAGGAAGTTCTGCCTGGATATAAAGAAAAACTTCTTTACTTTGAGGGTGGCAAAGCACTAGAACAGGCTGCCCAGAGACACTGTGGAGTCTCCTCTGGAGATACTCAAAACCCACCTGCTTGCAGTCCCATGCAACTTGCTCTAGGTGAATCTGCTTTAGCAGAGGGGTTGGACTAGATGGCGTCCAGAGGTCTCTTCCAAACTTTGACATTCTGTGACTCAGTGATCTCTACCAATTTAACTTTTCTCTGATTTTTCCAACACTCTTGGCTACATCTTTCATCAAAACAGCTTTGAGTATAATTCTGTGTATAATCTTACATTCTTTTTCCCTGCTTTGCCTTTTAATTTCTGTTCCTCAAGAGTTATTTCTTATTCCTTGTATATTCTTTCTTGCATGGTACCCACAAGAGGGTTTATTGACAGAGCTGCCCTCAAAGTCTTTAATTGCTATTTTAGCATTCCTCCATTCAAATCTGCCTCAAAATGACAGACTGCAGGTGTCCAACCTGTCCTTGAACCTCTATTTTCACCTCTTTGAAGTCAAGAAACATACGTAAGAATACCTGCACCTGAAACAAACTATGCTGACTGTCTGCCTCAACGGCCTTGTTTTTGCCTTCTCTTCCCACATAACATAGAGCCCCTTATTTATTCTGACTCAAATCCCAGCTCCTTAAAACTCAGTTTTCTCAAAGACTGACAGTAATTTGTGCATCAGCCTAGAGATGATTACATACCATTCAGCTTCACAAATATTTACTGCATCCTCTTACACTGCTGAACGCAGAACAGACTTCCAATCTTAAGACTGCTACTTATGTTTCCCTAGTGCCAACTTTATAACAAGATCTGCATGTTGGTGAAACAAGCTTTCCTCGACGTTTCCACCTTCACCTCAAACTGGCTCCCTTTTTCTTGTGGTGATAACAGACCACAAACTCGAGTTGAGTACTTCTCTTCGTCAGAGCCAGCTTCAATTCACTTCTGTCTTGTTCTATTTACTTCTTGCAATTCTTTGCAAATTATGTAATTGCATAAACACACACTTAGGAAAATAAATCTGCCTTATCCACAGTAATTTGGATCCCCAAAGTATGAGCTAATTTGTAAAATAAATCACTGCAGCTCTTTCAGAGTTACACACTTCTTTTTCATTTAACTACATACAAATGCAGAAGGCATAAAGCTTAACCTACCACACAGCTAGCAGTAGGTGGTAAAAACATGTCATACCCATAGCTCAGAATTACTTCTGAAATAATAACTTTGCTTCACAAAAAAACTATACTAGCAGCAAAAACATTTATCTCTGCAGAGTTTAATAAGCCTGACTAGGGCGGCTGGGTATTAATTTTCAGATAATTTCATCTGCAAGACATTCCTTACTCTATTTTTCCAAAGATAATAGATGTTCTTGACCAACTTCTGAAACTAGAGACTGATAATATCATCAGATAAAATGGCAGTATATAATGCCTGAACATTTTTTCACAAATTACTTGTACTTATTTATAACATTCATTATAACAAATGTTGTCAAAATGCATGCTTAAGCTCCCATCTAGAACACAGAGTTCCATTAAATAAGTGGCTCCTAATTTTTCATGCACAGCTACTACACTTGCCTGGGTAAATCAGTTACTCAGTTTGCACATATGATTCTGGTAACAGCACATTAACATGACAAACTGTAACCAGTGTGGGCTATTCACTGCAGTGAATTCTTCGCGTGGCTGTGACTGCTGCCAACGGGTTTCTAAACCACACAGACAAATCCAGACCCTAGTTCACAAATGCCTTGCGATTCAGAACAGCACTTAAAAGCATGCATAACTTAAGCATGGGTAACGCTGAAATCAATTTGACTTAACCAAGCCAGTGAAAGCTTATCTAATGCTTATGCACTTACCTAATCCTTCTAAAAATCAGTGAAAATTTCATCTACCCCAATTCAAAATTAGAAAAGCAAGAAGTATTTCATGCTCTGTCAATCTTTTCATGTTTACATTTCAAGTGGTTCATGATAATTGCTTAAAAGAATGGTCCATCATCTCAAATGCCTGATTGTTACCTGAATCCTTCTGTCTCCTAATTCCAGCAGGTAGAAGCAGGCTAGCAGGAGTGTCTCTATGTGCAGTGGCACAAAACAAACTGGGCCCCATCGCTATTTTGTTTATTAGAATGTAACACCCATTGGCTTCAGCAGAGTAACTTCTGTATCGCAGTAACAAGGCTGACTTTCACAGACAGTTGATCAGCTGACTGCTTTGCTCCCCTTTCTAAAGACTGGTACTCCCACCACAGGGATAAGTAAACAAGAGAGATCGATTCCTAAGCAGCAGCAGCAGAATACAGCCCTGGGCACCAATGAAAACTAGTGCTGGTTTAATTCTCCTTTAACATGCCAGTTTCTACACTGATGTAGAGCAGGGGCTGTAAAGTTTCCCTGTTGTGGGAATGACAACCTGTAGTGGAGGTGCAAAGCAGGCAATGGGGGGCAACAAGTGAATCAGCCATCCCAAAATAACCTCCCACTGCACATGATTCAATCCTGCAAAAGCAAATTAGGCCTCCTAAGTCTGACAGCCTGTAAATGTGATGCTGGGAGTATAAACAATTTGCAGGAAGGAGAAAGTATTGCCTGGGGCTTGAGGGTGAAATAAAGAAAAAGAGGGAAAAGGGAAAAGGGCAATAGTTTAGAAAATAAGTATCTCATCAGATAGGTGACTGGAAAAAACAGCCCAGTGAATTTCCTTCCCCCTTCAACTTCTCCAAATCACATGTTATAAAAAAGGAAAAAAAAATAAAAGAACATCTACATCATCTTATCACGTATTACAGTGTTCATGTAAACTTATGACTGAGAGGCCATAAGTCGCAACCTTGCCAAAATTATTTCAAGAAATATGTTCAGCTAACCTTTGGGCTGGCACCTTAGGTTGGCTATTCTCTGCCTTAAGACGTAGAAAGCTGCAAAACAAATATCCAAAAAAAAGAAATTCCAGCTTTTTTTTTTCCTGTAAGGAGGATGGACTTGGCTGGGGTTTTTATCAACTCGTTACATTCCTGGAGACTTACACACATTCAACATTCAGAGCTTTTCTGAAATAAAAAGAAATTCTGGTACACATTTAAAAATGGAAATACCTTACATCAACGTTTCATTATGAGATTTAACAAATATTCTGATACATAAGAGTAATTAAGTATAATGACGTAATGCTATTCTTATTCAATCAACTAAGGAGCTACACTTTGTCATGTTTCATATGGTACAAAGTTGTAAAAAAATCTCACATTTCAAGGTTTAGGTTCAATGTTTCCATCAACAGAACATAAATGCTTTTCTTAAAGAGACAGTATCTTTTCATTTAAATATAGGTACATGTTCTTAATGCTGCATCTCTACAGAGCAAACACAAAGGGTTAGCATCTGGATGCTAATTTGAGAGTAATTAAAATTACACCCATTTATAAGTATCTGAACATCTGCAACCAATAAAAATGCTGGCATATAAATTCACTGGTCATTTTTACAATGTTTAAATTTTCAATGTCAGCTAAATTAAAACTAATGCTTAGAGACCTTTTCAGTTCTTACTACCATATGAAACTAGATACACCACAAAAGTTAAATTTCAGATGGAAACACAGATTTATGTTTCAGGCTTATTTTACATTAATTTATTTGCCAATAAAATGGATGTTAGCAGCATAGCTTGTTAGGCTACATAGCCTTATTATAAAAGACCGGGACTTAAGCAACAGCAGCTCTTTGTATTATAAGTAGTATCTGACCAACACTTGAGGGGTTGCTGTAATTGCAGTTATACTGGTTTAAATTACTTTTAACCAGAAAGTCCCTTAGCGCTTGTTACAGTGGAAAGAGGCTCCCCAGGCTGCTGCCGGGCTTTGAGGGAAGCTCCAAATATGAATATACTACAATTGTAACTGCTCAAATCATGTTACTGTGGAGATTTCCTCGGGAAAAAATGGATGGCAAAACTTATCCGCATATGAAGTGGAGGAGGGATCCAGTAGGGAAGTGAAAAACGATACTGTGTCTTTAACACAGTAAAGTCAGAGCTGCTTTAAAAGCATAGAGAGTCTAAACTGAAAAAAATCCAACTGAATAAAAATAGCAAAACCTCATTTTTCTTCTTGCATAGCAGTATTGAAGCAATATTGCAGTTCTGCATAAAATATCTTTTCCTTGAAAAGTACCAGGGATGCACAAAAATACTGGTCATTGTGTAAGAAGCAGGCTTGCTGCATGTCAATATTAATTAAACATTGCCAACACAATGCATTGCATTCTTGCAACCACAAATGCAGTAACAAAACTCTTACCGACTTAAGGAGGTTTCTACTAGTGGGTCAGCCTCCTGGAAGCCAGTATTTTCAAGGCTCGTTTTTGACAAAATCATGGTTTTATTTTTGTGCATCGTGGACTATGCAGAACTGCCATTTCCAGAAAGCATTGTTACGTGCAAGAAACAGAAGCCCTAAGCAGCTCATGGCCTCTTCTCCCATTGATGTTTGGCCCTAAGCAGCTCGTGGCCTCTTCTCCCATTGATGTTTGAGATGATTTACATGGGTAAACTCCCCATCAACATCATTGCTGGTTATACAAAACGTTCTTCCCGGCATCAGTGAGAGCAAAGCCACCTCTCCTCCCTCCTCCCACTACCTTGCCTCTCTGTGAATTGCACAGTACAGATACAGAGTCTTTAAGCTCATTAGGACAGGAGCAGCAGCATAGACACTCTACGTTTCTTCACAGCTGTAAGAAGGCAGCAGCATGCACAGTTCACAGCAAAGCATATGGTTATGCCTGCATCTGCTCTATCAGCTTGTACGAGCTCCCCCCTCTCTCTGACAGGTCCTCTGAAGAATCTCTTAGTAGTGCTTTCTATTAGGTTTGACTAAACCTAAGCTAACCTGACATCCTTCAATTAACGTTTTTTTAATGATGCAGTGCTAAGTGGAGGTATAAACTGCTGGCTTGACTTACACTTTTACTAAGGGGGTACTTTACTGTATACCTTCTTGAACACTCTGTCTCTAGGCTTTTAAGCCAACAGTCATGGTTTTAGTGTAAGGTGGTGGGAAACTTTGCTCCCTAGGCAGAACACGCAAACTTCAGCACAGGGAGATAACTAGATGGAGTTACAACAGACTGATGCTCTGAAAGAGCACTCATCTTCACAATCCCTTCTCAGTGCAGACTTTGTTACCGTTTAAGAAGAATTCAGTATTGAAATGAGTGAAGTAATCAAGTAACATCACTATTTGTAAAATCCATGTTCAGTGATAATTTATTCCTGTTAAGCATCTTCTGTTGGTCAAACTGTCTGTCCACCAGACAAAAGCACCCTCTGTTGACTCCAACGTTCAAGCAAACTTCTGCCAACAGAGGATCTGATAGTAGAGCTCCATCTGTAGAAGTAGATGGGGATAGACTGTCAGATCCAAACTTCTATGTTGTACCTATGTGAATACAGCAAAAAGAACCACTTTTGCTCTCATCTCTAGCAAAGGAGTTGTCCAAACTGTAATCCAGAATAAGAATTCAAGCCATTTTACATCGCTTTTTTAAAAAAATCTTGCTTAGCCTTTTAAATCTATGTTGAAGTAGTATCTCTAGAATTTCTACAGTTCTTGGCTGTTAAACTGCATCGGTGATTTTGAAACAAAGGGGAGCCCACATCTTTAGGGTATCTTAACTAGCATATAAATCAGCCATGCAGCGAAGTAAAGAGCAGGTGTATTTTATGAAAGACACACACATGTGGAAACCATTTTTATGGTTTTTGAAAGAACTACAGAGCTATTTGTAAGCCAGCTAAAAGTAAGGCAGGTAGACTATTAGTTCTAAGAATAACTAGCAGGGAAACAAGATGGTTTAGTGGCAAAACCATCCACAAAGAATTTTTTCTCAGATAACCCCTAGCATGGCCTGTTGGAAACTGAAGGGAAGAACTTCACTTTCATACTGAAGAAAAAAAGCATCACACTACTTTTCACGTAAGCCTCTTCATGAAATGAGTGCATCTCTTATCCAGTATTTCAGTTTTCTGAAATTCAGAAAACTCAAGAGGTTCCAGAGCTCAGTATGCGGGTATGCATTAACAGTCAATTTCTATACACCGGACGATCAGCGAGGGTCAGTCTGCAGAGGTTCCAAGGACTTTGCTGCTGCCTGACCTACCTCTGACTTAGCAGAGACACTTGGACAAGACAACCCAGATTACCCTTTCCTTGAGGAACACTCAGGAAGACAGCCATCCCCGTAGAATACTGTCACAGACATCCTATTAGGGGGAGGAGATGAGAGGTTTCAGCTGGTTTCCTAGACTACAGCAGCTAGAATATAGGAGCAGACTCAACTGTTTTCTATTCCACAGTTGACATTTCTCATCTAGCTCAAAGAACTGAGCTCCATGCCTACCACTCCTGGAAATTCTCTCCCCCCGGGATATTCCAAACCATGAAAACTGATGGTGCATGGCACATTAATAATAAAAAAAAATAGCTGAATCAACTTCTGAAGGTAATTTTTTCCTGCTGGCACACAGAAAACTGTGTTTGTGCAAGATGGGTGCAATGATGCATGCCCCAACTTGGTTTTTCCTGCATATTTTAAATCCCATTGAATGGGTTCTAGGTTAGGACAACACACTCAGTACCACAGACGCAGTTGCCTACAATGCAAAAGAAGCTATGAATTAAAAATGTGCTGTTAGTATCTGCTCTCATCAAAAACAGTGTCACAGGAAGTGAAAAATCTTACTCTAGAAGAAACTCTTTCTACTACCACTTTTGCTCCGAGTTACAGTTTTGTTGTGTGCACAATGAGAACACATAAATACCAAACAGCCCTATTTTTACACACATCTCATTGGGTACTTTATCAAAATACCATTTTGCACAAAAGCAGGCTTTTGTGTGATTACTCTCACTACTACTTATCAAGATGCACGTAAACCCTGGGCAACAAGGTGGGATTTTTGGAGTAACGTCAACTGAGATATTTAACATCTAACTTCTACCATCTAACTCAAAGCACTGGTGCTGTGAGTCACCAGTGAAAAGGATCAGCTCTCCTGATGATGAGATTACGTCACATGAATTAAGAGCTGTTGCTTAAACAGCATTTCTGCTGCTTCTGAATTAGCCTTTCTACACATCAGGTTTAACCAATAAACATCAAAACCTCAGAAAAGCTGCTTAGTTACATTAGTGATGGAATATATCCACCGTTCTAAATCTAGATTAGGTCACTAAGTAAGTCTGGATGGATTTTCTATTTACAAGGACTAAGAAATGCCAGTGAATCTGAGTTACATTTGTTCAGCCCCTTCGAAAATATGGCTGAATTTGTATCAGTTTCAAAACGGATCTAGTTGCTGAAACATGCATCTCACTTTGGTGTTCACAATCTGGAAGAAAGAAAAAAATAATCCAACCTGTTTCAAAGACCTCCTAAGAGCATTTGCTGGAATTGGCAAGGCAATTTCACATCACTGAAGAAAGAATATTTCTACCAGCTTAGATGTTACAGCTGACACTGCAGCACGTTTTCTGACAGATCAGACCTACACGCACTTCCTTGCATGTACAAGTCTTGATTGGTTTAATTTATTAACAGGAGTCAGAGAACATTTTAAAGAAAAAATGTAAATTAAAGGAGGATCCTGATTTCAACTTCTTCCCACATGTTCATAAAAGTGAAAAAAACAGCCGAGTTTATGCTGACTTCCGTTACTAAGCAGCAGGAAGCACGATTATGCTCTGGGTGCATTCCTTTGTCAGTCAAAGGGACAAAAAAGGAATTACTGCACACTTCGCAAAAGCAAGTTTAGTTAACAGAGTTCAGTCTCCATTTGCAACTGTACGGATGGGATATGGCTGGAAGGTCAGGAGCACCACAGCTTGTCGGCGGTGCCACACTCCCAGCCTGTTAGAGCTGACATATACAGGCTTAAACATCTGTCACAGCCTGTCACAATAAAACCTTAAACCACACATATGGTTTAAACTAACGCATTTTTTTCCTCAGTAGCCATGGGCAGAAGCATGCCCACACGTGCGGGGTGGAGCAGCTCAGCTGGACAGCAGAAAACATATCCAGATGTGTTAGCGATCACTTGCCCATGGTTTATTACGGCTCAGAGGTCTCTGTGAGCTGGGACAACCCCGTCATGTATCGGAGACTATATTCTTGCTATTCTCTGGTTCCAGCATGGTTCTCACCTTATGTTTGTTGTCAGGAAGATAAATTCAGAGGTAATTAGTGCCTACATAGTAAATTACATGTGAGTAAGCTGGTGAGAGACCAAAGGTGCTGCAGCACTTGCAGGTATATCAAGAATAGCACAAACTAGTTTGAGAAAAGCAGTTCAAGCTCACTAATAAAGAGCTCAGCATTATTACCTGAATATTTATCACTTCTTTTCTGACTCATTTGTAAATTGGGTCTATGGTTTTCATTGTGCAATTACAATTTATTCCAGAAATGGCAAAGAAAACACATATCTAGCAGAGAAAGTCTGACACGTATTTATGCCGCTCATTTTGGGGACGGGACTAAGCGGTTCGCCTTTCTCCACAGAGAAAGCAGGAGAAAGAACTGTGTACTTGGCTTTTTGGAAGTTTTTCAGTGATATCCCTTTGTACAGCAAAACACTCGAGTTTTCCTTTGAGGCCAGGAATGCTGCCTTCTGTGCCAGGTTAATCCTTCATACTGAACGCCACATTCCCAAGGAGGAGAGTTGACTAACAGACTTTCTGTTTGGCTGAAAACACTAGAAAGTTGCACTTTCAGGTACTGTAATCTCCCACTCCATGATATGGCTGGAATTTTCATCACCCACAACTGGGGCAGACTTTCTTGCTTTATCTTGCTATGAGATTGGCTTTCATTTAGAAACCAGAAGGAGCTGTTAAGTTTCTAATATGGTCTTCACCCAAATATCCAGTGATTCAGAAGTTACCACCAGCCAGCTTGTGAAAAAACAAAATGGAAAAAAAAAAAGCATTTAGACACCGAAGTGATAATTTGTATTCTTTTGAAAACCTGGTCCCTACTACTAGAGATAACCACATGATATCCATCTCTGCACTTCTTGGAAACATGCACGGAGAGGAAATCTGTGCATAACGGACTAAAATGCAGTGGAAGGAGGTGAAAATTCACCTAGCTTTAGCCTTAAAAAAAGAGCATTCATGGTATCTGGAAAAGTTGACACTAAAAATGACCTTACTGGCAAAATTAAAAGTGAAAAAGAAAAAAAAAATACTGTGTATTATTACTTTTATCTCATTTTCAACATTTAGTTATGAACCTTTTGATAGTATCACCTTATTCCCATCTCCCGAGATCATAAAATGCAACCCCAAATCAGAGCCAGTAATAGTGAGAAACTGACTTCAACCTAAACACAAGCTGCAATCTACAGTCACAGCACAAGAGACAACTTGCCTAGGAAAAGGGCAGCGGTGACACCCCTTTTAGTGCTTTGGGGTTTTTTAGGTTTGTTCTTAATTTTTGCCTTTTTTAAAAAAAAAAACAAAAACAAATCCTGCAAGTTGCCCGTTAAGCCTTCTTAACCTCAAACATGTATCTGAAAATCATCGAGCATTTAAAACTGCATTATGAAAGATGGACATAAATTCTACCATCTCTGTAGTAGCCTCACTCGACTTACTTCACATTCTCCTTCCTTCTCTATAAACATTCATCCCAAGGAAAGGGCTACTTGTTACCAATTACAGCCCTAAAAATCAAAATTACTCATGGCATGGCTTGAGAGATACGAAGCAGAGACCTTTGCCTCAAAACCCACTATTAGGGATGTTATTATGTTCCAGAATTACTTTACACAGCTTTTTTACCAGTTGTCTTACATACCTATTAAACACTGTGGGCTTTTAACACACTTGGGAAGAAGCTCATCTCGCTGTTTACAGATTTGAACAAAACCTTTGCTGAGAGTCTAGAGTTGCATTGCCATTTCTGTCTTTTGCCTAATATTTGCCACCTACAGTCACTGCCCTGCAGACTATAAGCAACTTACAGGACTTAATACCTGTTTTACTTTAAAAATGGCTTGGCAGAAAATTATCTGGTTTGCAGACATTTGCATCAAAATTTAAAAACAAACCAAACAAAAAGAACCCCACAAAAAATCATGAGGACCACACTTCATAGATTCGTTTCTGCAAAAACTTAGGGGCTATCACTCACATATGCACTGTTAAACACATGGGCGAGTGTTCCTGGTATCAAAGGCTGTAATTTGAACAAGCTGAGGTCTCTGTGACTCTCCTAACAAATTTAACCTCTACACAGTGCTAGCTGCCACCACAGAATATTTTTTGAAGTTGTAGTTAATGATGAAGACTTATCTATTTGGTTATCCTGCAACTATATCAAAGATTCTAGACAGATGTTAGAACCTGAGACATCTCTCTTCACATGTGACCCAGTAAAAGGATGCTGTCAGGTGGGTTTATTCCCTTATTAGTTCAGGGTTTCTGAAAGAATGTTTGAACTCAATACTAACTGGAACATTTCCATTGACTTTCTAAGCGAAATATCAGTAATTTGGGTTTCATTCTTGGATGCAAACATTCTCACCCTGTAACATGTAGTGTCATGTCAGGCTATTAGACCAGACGACGAAATGAAGTGGAAACCAAACAAAAATTCCCAAATTCTCGTTGCCCTAACAAAAGTTTACCTTGCTTGATTGCAATCATTTTTAGTACTGATAATAACAGACAGAATATTAATGTGACAACATCCTTCTAAGTAAGTCAGACTCACATGTGCAAAAAACTAAAGCCCTGCTTTATAAGAATGTGTGTGAACATGTGAAAGACGTAACTAGGTGTGTACAAGCCTTTTCTACAAGTGACTAGAAGCCCCAGCAGCGATGATACTCACGTTGGCATTGTCCCCAGGACAATCGTGCCCAGCCCCAACAGCAGTCGATTCTACTTCCAAACCGACACAGTCCCATGGAGGAGACTATTTGTCTGGGCCACCTGAACAAGACAGTTCAAAGAAGTCTAGTGAAACATTTTGAAAGTAGCTAAAATTATTCTAGATTAAGAAAAACAAAAAAACAAAGACCAGCAAAAACCTCTCCTGCACGGAGATATTTTTTTTAAAACTGAGCTGAGTCTATGATATTTCTATCATTAATACTTTGTTTAGTTCAGAAAATGTAAATGACTACAGGCAAAGAGAGGAAAAGATAATTAGGGTAACTTTGTAAAGCCTGAAAAAACTGACATGCTTTGCAATGTGCTCACTGCTGCCACTCCCAGGCTGGTATTGAACAACTCCAGAAGTCTGAAACGTAAAGTAAACCACCACGATAAAGTTTCAGCACTGGTTTACTTCACAGTAAGCGGCCAAATTTTCTCACTGAAATATTAAAGGGAAAAACAAAACGAAAGCTTCCTGAACTAGTAAACAGAAATAAAGTACCGAAGGAGAGCTCTATGCTTCACTTGTTCCAAAGACAACATGCCCCAGTCTCCAGCAAGCCCCAAGTGTTCACATAACCGTTAATGCTTTTCAGTGACAAGGTGAAACCCGTGAACACCGCATCTGAGCAGATCCTAGCCTCGCCCGGAGCGGGGCTCACGCTGGCTGACTGCTGTGCTCAGGGCACTGCGGCGCTGCGCCGCCCGCGGCCGCGCTC
>NW_010421356.1:0-24942 GCF_000710305.1 Buceros rhinoceros silvestris
GGCTTCCGAGGTTGCTGGGGGGCAGTATCTGGCGAAGCGGGCTCTCCGTCCGGACCCGGGCACTCTCTGGGGCTCCCCGTCCTCCTCTACCAGCCCAGCTTTGGTCCTGCTGCTAGAGGGGCGGCCCCGCAGCCTCATGCCATGGAGAAGAAGGATGCCTCTGGGCCTTCGTGCGCCTTTTCCCTCCTTCCCATCCTCGGTCTCCCTGTAGAAACGCTGTGGAGTAGGACAAGCGTTTGCCCTGCTCGAAAAGAGCTGTTCCCCTCTATTGCTCTGCTCGGTGATGGGGGTTGTGGCTTCCTCCTGCGAAGCAAAGAAGCTCTGCTGGGAACCGTAACTGTGCAGCACCAAAATTTAAGCGTATGTGATGGACAAAGGCAACCTCGTGACATTAGGGCTCAGGAGACCTTTTAGCTCTGGAACGGGGTAGGCTTTATGCTGGTGGTTTTCCATGAAACTATTCCAGGCTTATTTCAAATCGTCATTTTTCCCAATTGATGATGCTGGGAAATATTAAGAAATGGGATGGGCTCGTTAGCCAAGGCTTGTGCCTATCGTGTGCTTATGCTGGTGTTTTTAAGAAGCTGCTCGCTGACAAGGAACTATTATTTTCTTTTTGTAAAGAATAATTGGCATTTATTTTGCAGATTAAATTTAAAATGGCACACAGACTTGAAAACTGAAGCGTGGGATAAAGAACTTGCATTTGGGTGGTGATTTATTGAGTGAAAGTATCTTAAAAGAGTTAAAATGGAATTTTAAAAAAGGGTTTCTCTTAAGTGGTTTTCACTAGTGCCCACAACAGCGTTTTCTGTGATTAACAAGGATTTGGAGCAATTACTGAGAAAAGACTTGTTCGCCATAAGCATCGGTGCCTTGTTCTGTAGCTGAGATAGGTAAAAGAGCAGGAAATCGAGGAAACTTCCTCGTGAGCTACATCCTCCTTCACGTAATACCCAAGTTCAAGGTGGTTTTTTTGTTGTTGCTGCTGGGGTTTTGTTTGTTTTGTGTTGCTCTGTACATTCCAGGATTGCTGAAAGACTTAAAGCTTGGAGGCCTCGGGCTCTCAGGGTTTCAGAAAGGCTCTAGAAATAAATTTTTAAATCAGTTAGACTAAGGGGGGAGGAAAAAACCCAGCTCCCTGAATGATTTTGAACTCTGTAAATTATATGTCTCTCTATTTTTACCTTGAAGCAGTTTATTGTTTGTAGACGCTGTGAATATAAACCTCTTTCATGAAACTTTTAAAGAAGTACGAGGCAGTTTTGGGTTCTGTGCTTTTTTAAGTTCTCTATTTTATCCAACTGCTCGCAGTTTTCCTGCAGCTGGCTCCCCAGTGGCCGTGTGGTAACTCTTGGTTAAGTTTCTCCTCATTTACTCCTGCAAAGCCCGAGAGCAGCTCAGGTTTCCACGCTGCGGTGTCGAAGTCTAGAACAAAATGGGAGTGTGTCCTTCAAGCTGTTTCTTCACGTTCTTCACCAGGAAGTTTTGGGTACTGCTGTGTGACCCGCACTGCTGGTACCCTGTGAGGAAGAGAACCCCTTGCCAGGGTCTTAGTTCAGAGGGGTAAGAAGGTGGATGGGTAAAGCAGATTCCAGTCAGTGCTGCCAGTATCTCTTCACAGATCCATTGGAGCCAGCTGTGGGAAGCAGGTCCATAACACGAAACTAGAAGGTGTTTAAGTGCAGCTCTGTGAGTCTCTGTTGGCACAGCAGTGTCATAATGGACTAACTGGTGATTTGTTGGCAAACTGGTGTGCTGCTGGTGCAGTCCCAAGAGCAGATCGTCTGCGCTGGGCTCACTCTCGCAGGGTTGCCAAGGCTTCGCTGAAACAATGAGAGTGGAAAAAAGGAGTCCGTTTTTCCAGCTGGATTTCGTGATCTGCTGTCCCAAGGAGCAGACGCTGCCCTTCACAGGACAGTCCCAGTCCAGTCTGGAAAAAGTCTCTGTGTGGCAGGAAAATGTTTTCTGCCTCAGTTGACCAGATTTGCAGCATCTACCATTACAGGTTACCAGTCATCTGTAGTTAAAAATATTCTGTTTTCTAATCAGTTTTGTTGCCTCCTTGCGCCACCACCACCAAAACACGTGAATGTAATCCACTTCAGTCGCTCTAATTGTGTGGGTCTTAGCGGGCTTAGACCTCACGGGCAGAGGACAGCGAGTGCGTGTTGGAAAGCCTGGGCGTGCTTTATGTAACCAGGACTAGAGCTCTGTCGTGCACGCAAGCAGCTCAGGAGTGGTAGCGTTGGACCTCAGCAGCCGCCTTCCGAGTGACTGAGATGAGTGGGAAGAAAATCTTAAAGGGCTTTTGCAACCTGCATGGCTCTGTGATTCAGTGACTGTTACTACGTGGTAGATTCTGGTTTTGAAAGCTGCTGGTGTTCAAGAGCTGTGTAGGAGTCGTTCTGCTCTTGGAAACACCGTGAGGTTTGGAGATTCGTGAGACCTGCTGTCTTGGTAGACCAGCTCTTCTTCCAGGGATGGTGAGCGGAGCAGTAGTTTGGGGATCCTGGGGATGGTTGGACCTGAGTAGAAGCTACAACAAGTTTTATCCTAGGACAGCATGTCCCTCGGTCCACGCCTGGCATACGGGTTGGCAGGAGAGGGCTCCATTCAGGGCTGGGGAGGACGGAGAAGTAGGAGTTGCGGGAAGCTTGAACCACACTTTGAAGAATCTGGAGCTGGAGAGAGGCTGAAATTAAGTGCTCTTGTGTGGACTTCTCCCAGCTCAATATCACCAGCGGGGTTTCTTTTTACGAATTAAGTTTGAGGGGTTCTGGCACGTCCTGGATCAGAGTGATGTGCCAGAGACCCAGCTGGCGCCTGGCTGTGGGGTTTGCAGCCCTGCAGCTGCAGGGGAGCGGGTCACAGCTGCTGCTGTGGAACACTTTTCTCCATCACCAGGCCAGGAGTTGTGTTCCTGTAGTTTGTCACCCTATTAAAACGAAAACTGGGCGTGTGTTTACCTTGGTTATAGGGTTTTTCTGTAGAATATGTGTGAGAAAAGAGGCAACCAGTTTGATGTGTGTTTTTTAGTGACCGAAAAGGAAAATCTAAAGAGCTGGGATGCTGGGGCGCTCCCCAAGACACTGACTAACCTGGCAGGCTGTCAGAGATGACGTCCTGAGTTATTGCTTAAAGGACATTTTGAATTGCACAAATAATAGCGTCCTGATTTTAAAGGTATGGCCTAAAAGGTGTGGAGGAAAGGATGTGGGAAGGCTTTGATTTTATTAAAAATACATGCAGACCGTGTGCTTGCGTCTGTTTCCGGAGATCCATAATCTTGTGCCCCTTTTCCTTTACAACTTCCAGTACATTTGAACATATATTTCAAAAGTGAGTGTGAAAAATGCCAAGAATGGAAATTCTGCTTTTTTTACAGCACTTCCAATCTTACCTTAATGCATGAGCGCCACAAAAAATTGAGTTAAGAACTACAGCTGATGTGCCATAGCTGTGAAGTCTGCCACAGCGTGAATCCCGTCGTGTTGTACAGGATGTCTGGGTACCTGAGTCACTTGTTCCACTTTTGGGAAGATGACAGAAAGCACCTTCCTGTAGCGAGTGTTCAGCAAGACAGTGAAATGTTTGAAGGGTAAAACATGAAACAGAGACACAAGTTTATTAGAAAACTGTTGCTCCTGCTCTGGGGAGCACTGGGGAGATTTAGCTCGTGGTATTTCTGCTGCTGTTGCGTGCTCATGGGCCTTCAGTTCATCAGCGCTGCTGGGAAGACGTGGAGACGTGTCACTGACCACAGCTTAGAAAACTGGGGGAGCTGAGGTCAGGAAAATAAGAGGTTTACTTTGGAGGGCAATGGAAACTGTCACAATGCAGGAACATGTAGGAGGAACATCCTCACTGGAAAGGGCAGGGATTTTGAAGCGATTGTAACTACGAGGGATCTCAGGAACAAACGTTTCGTGCCACGGGTAGGGGCTCTGGGCCCAAAGCAGCAGGAGGAGCAGCCTGGAGGATGGTCATGGGTGGGAACATCACTAGCAGATACTGCAGCGAGGTGAACTGGGGCAAGGAACGAGGGGTTTAGGTAAATCTTAATATATAACTTAATAGCCCGTGATAATTTAGGTATTATTTGTAATGATTGATCATTATGCTAATGGATGCTGGAGCATTTTAAAAGTATTTCTAACCCAGGAGGATGAGAAAGAAATGGAAAAGAAAGATTTGTGTACAGTGTCTTTGTCAGCCCTTTGTATACTTTAAATAACTTCTGTGTGTATTTTTTCTTGAAACTCTGTGGTTGGGCGGTGTTCCTGTGGAGTTACTGGTCTCCAGAGTGATGTCCTGGGAAATCCTGGGCTCCAGCCCCTTGGGAGAGTGTAAAGAGAAAACCGTGTGGTGTCCTCAACCTCCTGATCATGGATGGGCTTGCTGACACGTGTTGAACTCTTAAACCCTCTCAAACGTCTTTGATTGCTCTTCCAGCAGCACCACGCTGCCATGGCTTCAGCAGTGGGGCTGAAGAGGGGGCCAGGGCTGCTGCTGGCTGGGGGTCCGCTCTCCTGGCTACGGCTCTGGGCTGTGACGGGGCCTGGAGGAGAGAAGGCTGAGAGGGGATCTCATCAGTATCTAAAGGGTGGGTGTCAAGAGGATGGGCCTGGGCTCTACTTAGTGGTGCCCAGCAACAGGATAAGGGGCAGTGGGCACAAACTGGAACACGGGAAGGCCCACCTGAACATGAGGAGAAACTTCTTTGCTGTGAGGGTGAGGAAGCCTTGGCCCAGGCTGCTCAGAGAGGTTGTGGAGACTCCTGCTCTGGAGAGATCCCAAACCCTCGTGGATGCCAAACTGGGCACCCTGCTGTGGTGACCCTGGACTGGATGATCTCCAGAGGTCCCTTCCAGCCCCTAACGGTCTGGGGTACTGTGCTGACATCGTTTGGAAGCTGTGTGTGTGCCTGGAATACAGCCACTGCTGGGGAGCCACAGCACGCCATGCCCTGGGCTTCCCGCTCTGTGATTCCAGACTCGGAGGTGTTACAGCCAGCTTCAGAGCAAGGACACTGTGGGGTCGTGATGTTTGGACCAGTTTGGTTTACTGCCCCTGGGTGCTAGGGAAGCCTTGACGCTGGTTCATTTGTTTTCCCGGTAATTTGCACTTACTCTATGTTCTCCTGTGCTGGGGAGGTGTGACAGTTCATAACCCCAGCTGCCATCGGTCGGGTGGGGCCTCTCTTTTTCTCAGTGTCGCTTCCAGCTGGGCTTGTGCAACCCGCCTTCTTGCGAGACAGTATGTAACTTCTCAAGCTTTGTTTGCAAGATTTTAGATATTTTATCCAGAGCTATTCAGTGAATGAGAAAATTTCTGAGAAATCAGTGCTGGATTGTGCTGACCCTGCTTGGACAAGACCGAAAAAATTCTAGAAAGGGAAAGGGGTCCCAAAAGACCCAGTGCAAATTTTGATGACGGCTCAATGTCTACCCAAAGAGCGAGAAGGAACCCACCTTCGCTTATAAATGGAACCCCACTTAATGAAGAGACCCAGTGCAAATTTTGATGACGGCTCAATGTCTACCCAAAGAGCGAGAAGGAACCCACCTTCGCTTATAAATGGAACCCCTTGGCGAGCTGCCGTTACAGAAATAGGGAGATGCCGGTTTTAACCGAAATGCTCGTAGAGACAGACAGCTCCGTACAGCCTAATTGAACTTGAATCCCTCCGCAGAATCTCAAAATCTTTGCGTTGGCAAATACCGCCCTGCCACAATGGAAATTCTCAGAGCCAGGGCAGCCTCATAAATACAGAACAGGGACCACAAGCTAGAGCCTGCAGTGAAGCCAAAGACGTGGATCAAATCAAGAGAAGGAAGAGCTGAAAGCAGTTAGTTAAAAGATGAGAATGAGGAAACATTTGCTTCATTCTTCCATGATTTCAGTTCTCAAGTTTTCTGCAGATCAGCACAAGTAACCAACTCTCGGAGGCCGGGACGGGGAGAGGAAGGCTTGCAAGTACAGAAATGAGAGGGGAGATGGATCCTGCCCCACACCAACGCGCGTGTGATTAACAAATGCGATATTAAGCCCGGCACAAGATTTTAAGATCGATTAAGGGCTTTTGGCCTTTTCTGAGAGCACTCGGATGCTGCATTCTGTGTCATGCTGCTGGAACCTGAGACTGCAGCCCATACATGTCACCTTGGCCTGTGGTGTCTTCCACACCAGCTGGAGCCGGAGACATGGATTCTTTCCCTGGCGTTTTGCTGTTCTTTACCCAGTAATTAACCCAGTTCCTCCCACCACTCTCGAGGCTGTGGACTCCTTCCACAACTAAGAGGGGTAGTGGTGGAGCTTCTCTTTCTCTCTGTTACAAGGAGAAATGGACATTTGTGACTTCAGGGGAGCTGATCCCTTACTCGCATCCAAATGGTGAGAGGCCATTTTGACTTTCTGGGTTTGTCCTGCCGTTTCTCGTGCGATTGGCCTCCTCAGAGGGAGCTCTGCGTCCTCCAGCAGTGCTGGTTCATTACTCATACCTGGGAGTCAGAAAGCAGGGAAGAGTTAAACACCAAAGAGAGTTTTATGTCTCAGGTTTGCTCATGCTGCCTCACCCCTTGTAGCAAGGAAACCTGATGCTTCCAAGAGCCTGAAGTTCTTCGTTATGTACAGATTCGGGTATTTTATCAGGAGAAGAACCTTTAGTGTCTGGGAAGCATAGAAGGGTGAGGACCCACGGCAGCTAACATTGCCAGTCTGAGTTCTTATGTCCTTCCATGAGTGTTCTGGTCTTCCTGTCTAACAAGCAGAGAAAAGGGTGAAATTCTCAGTCAGAAATTGGAGTATATTTGCATATAATTGTCTAGTCAGGAGTCGAATGGCGCTTTGGAATTGTCCACTGGGGTAGGTATGAGAAGGGCGCCTTGGCTGAAACAAGGAGCAGCAAGATTTCTGGGCTGTTAACGATTAACAGCAAAGGGAGAAGCAGGCTGGAGGGGAGCTAACCACGGAAGGGTCAGGAGCAGCTTACTCCCAGGCAGAGCAGCACAGAGGTTTAGGCCTGGGAGTGAGAGAAAATCCACAAATGCTGCATTGAGACGCAGCGTTGCGAACCTGAGCCTTGGGGGTTTCTTTAGTTTGTGTTTTATTTGGGGGGCATATAAAAAATTGGTAAAACCAGCCAGAAATCCGGCTGGCTGTAATTCCTGTTCCCTGCCTTTCCTTTCTGTACGATGATCAGCCCTTTCTCAAGGCAGGGAGTTAAGTCTGGGGCAGCACAGAAGAGCTGCTTCTCTATAGCATTTCAGGCTCCAGACACCTTGTGTGGATTCTGAGCATATATTTATTAGTCTTGTGCTGCTACTTCATTTTTTTTTAGGTGTAAAATATAGTGGTGGATGTCAAGAATTTTTTTTATATTTTGGGGAGAAGGAGGAAAATGGGAGAAAGTTTGCAAGACTATAGTAGCCAGTTCTCAGGTGTTCTTTGCTGTGGGTGCAGCCTGCTTCCCAGGGGACAACGCCAGTGCTGGTCATCTGCTGATGGAGTTGTTGGTCTCCGTTTAGAACCATCCCAAGACCACAGAGGGAGTTTTTGCTGTATTTTTGATAGGTTCTCCTGGAGCCTGCTTGTAAATCGTAGTGGTTTGGGTCATTGCTGTGACCAGTAATGGCTTCAGTGACTGGGCTGAGGAAACATTCATTACTGGCTGAACATCAGGAGCACTGAAGCCTTTCCATCTTCTGTGTTCTGTCTGCCTTTGGTTGGTGTCGTTTTCGAGAGTGCCAAGGGCACCCGTTTCCTCGTTGGGTGACCTGTCAACTGGAGTTCTAATGGAATTATTTAGAGACTGATGTGTTCCAGTACTCAACACTGGTGAGGCCACACCTTGAATCCTGGGTTCAGTTTTGGGCCCCTCACTCCAAGAAGGACACTGAGGGGCTGGAGCATGTCCAGAGAAGGGCAGCAAAGCTGGCTTAAAGAACATATAAGGAGCGGCTGAGGGACCTGGCGGGGTCGAGCCTGGAGAAAAGGGGTTCAGGGGAGACCTCTTTGCTTTCAAAAACTCCCTGACAGGAGGTTGTAGCAAGATGGGGGTTGGTCTCTTCTCCCAAATAACAAGTGACAGGAGAAGGGGAAAACGGCCTCAAGATGTGCCAGGGGAGGTTTAGGTTGGATATGAGGAAAAATTTCTTTACAGGGAAGTTTGTGAAGCTCTGGCCCAGGCCATCCAGGGAGGTAGTGGAGTCCCCATCCCTGCAGGGGCTTCACAGATGTGTCGAGGTGGTGCTGAGGGACAGGGGTTGTGGTGACCTGGCAGTGCGGGGGGAACAGTTGGACTTGATGATCTTAAAGGTCTCTTCCAATCAAATGATTCTGTTTTAAAGTATAAATAATGTAAAAATAACGAACGGGATAATGTCTCTCAGTGGTAAGCTCTGCTTTAAGCCTCGTCCTGCCTAAGACCCTTCGGCCATCAGTAAAATCCTGCATTGCTCAGTCCTGGATAAACGGCTGCAGGGGTGGAGGGAGGGGATGTTGTAGTGGTGCTCTCTACAATTAACTGTCTGTCTGATCTGCTGATACTGATATTTCAGGGAGGTGATAACTGTTTTCCTGGTTATGAAGCAGTGGACACGTGGGAATTATGTTCCTCCTTTGTTGCAGATCACAGAGGCCTTGTTAAAGGAAAGAGATAGACAAGCAAAATGGAACGGGATTCCCTTGCTGCTGCAGAAGCTGTATGAACACAGCCACCCAAACAGCGATTTCTCCCAGTGCCAAAGCATCTTAAAGGTACTGTCTGCACCGTCCTTCCTGCAAACCAGGGGTTCTCTGGTCGGTGCTTTCTTTAAAGTCTCCTGAGATCATACTCTCACTTATTTTTAAGCTGTCTGTATGATGGTATCTGTGAATTGGCTGGGGGAGAAGAGCCGGGAATGCGCCTAATTGATTAGTCAGTAGATCACGCAGAGACCGGTGGGTTTATACCGATCAACTGTTTTCTTCTTGAACAGTGTTTTATTTTTTCTCACTGCATACAGGAAATTTCTCCACTTCTCTCAATGGAAGCCATGGCATTTGTAACTGAAGACAGAAAAGCTGCTCAAGAGTCCACGTTCCCAAACACATACACCTTCGACTTGTTTGGGGGAGTCGATGTAAGTGAAGTTTTTCAACAGTATCACAAGATTTCTGCCTGATAGTCAGACTCTGAGAAATCTGGACTCTGAGCCCTCTGACGCTTCTCTGTGCAAGCTCCAGAATGACTTCACCACTTTGACGTTCAGCATTAGAATTTAATTCATTCTGTGAACCCAAACTGAGGTGTTTTTTCTCATGTGATACGGAAGAGCTGGCTGTCTCTTTAGACAGTCCGGTTTTAACGTAAAAGTGGTTCTCGGTGAAAACACTTTCAGATGGTTTCTGGCTGTGAGCTGAAATGCTCCGGTTGGTACTAGAGCGCTGAGAGTTTCTCTCCCCACTGCAGGGCACGTGGTGGGTTTTGAAGCACCCCAGGGCACTCCTAGCCGGGTTGCCTGGGTTTGTGGCTGGCGGGCAATGCAGGCTGCTTTGTCTGGAAAAGATGGTAAACAGAACTACAGGGTTTCCATAGGCATTCTGGCAATTTATCTTTTTGTTTATTTGTTTTAGTTCTCGTTACACAAATACCCAAGTTTGCTCAGCTTTCATTACAAACGTGTGATTTTTGTTTTCCAGTGAACTAAGTTCTAGCAACACTTCCTTTCTGTTTTTTAATTTTTTTGGCCTATCAAACCAGTGTTTTTGCTGCTTCTCTCTCGTCACCCTTAGCAGGCCATTACTTCAGTAAAAGCTGTGTTTGGGTTCTGTGGTTTTGAAATGAGCACTGGTTTAGTTGCTTGTGTCCTGTCAGCTGATGACAAAAGTCTTCAGCTACCCAATTTAGGACATTGTATGAAAATGCTCTAAATTTCCCTTGATTTTAAAGGAAAATAGTGATAATTCCTGGAGAAGTGCTTAAACAGAAGAAAATAGCCTGCATGTTTGCGAGGGTTGGTTTGGATGGGTTTTCTTCCTTGGGCTGGGGATGGTCCATACCAGATTCGCTGTAGTTACCTGTACTATGGCCAGAGGTTTGGCTGGTACAAGCGCGTTTGATGAGGTTGAGGGCAGCGGTAGAAGCCAGTGCTCTGTGTTTTTGGAAATCCTGCTCTAGGACCGGAAAGGGCGGTGGTCGGGTCGGCTGGCTCTGTGCGCCACGTGCTGATTCTGCATCGCAGTATCCTGAGCTGTGAAGCACGAGGAACTGTGACGGATGCGAGATTTGCCGTGTGCTCTGTATGCCACAGCATGTGAGGGTACAGTCCTTCAAGTGGTTTGGGATCCCGACAGCCTTTATGTCAAGGAAGATCAAAAGTGTGTTTGTGTCTCCTCCCTTTGTATGAATGTCTGTAAAATACCACCTGAGAGTACAGACACATGAACTGCTACACGAACCTCAGGCCCTGAGTGCAACCCCATTCCCAGAAATAAGATCTCTGAAGTCTCTTCCTGCTCCTCACCTCTGGTGAGGCTCCCTCTTCCCTGTTCCCTCTCTGCCGTCGGCATCTCGCGCTTCTCGCTGCGCACTGCTGCAGTCTCAGTTGGGCGGATGAAGAAAGCCCTCTCCAAGGAGTGTCTCACACCAGTGTAGCCCAGTCCCTGGAATGTGTGTGAGGAGCATACCAGTTCTGCACCGATGAGGTGATACAAGACATGGTGGGTTATAGTGTTGACCAGAAAAATTAAATCCTCATGGCTGCAGCCACCGTTAAAAGACAGTCTGCTGTGGTCAGTGTCCTTTCCCCGGAGAAGAGCTGGTGACCTGCATCCCCAGTGCCCAGGGGTGTCTTTGGATGCTTGTCTCGGGTACCTAGCCTTGAGCTCCGCATTCTGTTGCTAAAACTAAAATTGCCCATTTCTGTGAGCACTCTGTTACTCTGCAGTCATTTTCCTCTACCCTATGGGTGCTGCAGCTGCTCTTACAACTATTGCTGGAGACATCCCTCTGTAAAGCTGCCTGTTTATTTATTTGGCAGTGCTTAAACTGTGGGCAGTGCCTGCAGTGCTGTCGGGTGTTTTCCTCTGCCTCGGGGTAGGCAGTTCATTCAAAGAAGAGTAACAAATAGAGCGAGTTGTAAAATGTGAAGTGCATTGTCCCTTGGTGTGGTGTGACTGGGTGATGCCTGCGTTGCTTTTAATGACTCTGAGTTTTAAAACAAGGGGCTTTTTGCAGTGCTTCGCGCAGAAGCCATCAGTTCCTTCTAGTGGCCAACTCTCGTTTTAAAAAATAAGTTTATTTTTTAAATGTTTTAAAATAAACCAGTAATTCAGGCTAGAACAACTGAAGGTCAGTCCTGCACCTATCAGAACCACAGTCATAGTCTTGACAAACTGTAACATTCCTTAAATAGGAACAAGATGCCACTTCACCCATCTGAGTGTGTCTGTAAGTAAACAGACAAGATGTACGTACACAGGCAGTGGCTTGCCCCATGGTGGTGAGATGAAAATCTGGAATTATTGTTATTGTTATGTCTGGCCCTGAAATGGGTTCTGGGGCCCAGCAAGATTCAGGGAGAGCCTTGGCAAAGCCTGCGTCTCTGCAGATCATTGCTAAAGATTGGCTCACGTGGGAGCTGTGCGATAGCTGTGCTCGGTGTCACCTAGCTGCAGGTGAAATTACGTTCTTTGCAGACTCAAATTCTTTAAAACTTGCCCGTGGGAAATTGTTTTGTACAACTGTTATTATTTCTTCAGGGTAAATGCAACTATTTTTTTGGCAGTGTCATTTTGACACCAGTGGGGGTTTGATGGTAGAGCTGCTGTTGTTCACCCCCGCGACTGCAGCAGAGACAGGGCTAAGTTGGGGTAACAAATTGACAGGTTATTTGTATCTCAGTGATTCTTCCCTTAATTCTTCATCTTGTTGTTACAGCTTTTAGTTGAAATTCTCATGAGACCAACTCTGATTACCCAGAAAAAGAAACAGAAAAGTGAGTAAATGGGTGGTTTATCTTTTCTTTTTCCATTCTTGCCTTGTGTCCTTACTCAGACACATTCTATATCTCTGTTACTCTCTTTCCATACCGGCAGTTTCCTGTTCCAAAATGAATCACTGGTTTCTTTGTTCTCTGGAGAACTGATTGACGGTGAGATTTGGGGTAGTCCCCTGCTGCCAAGCCCAGCTCAGGAGTATTCACGCGCTCGGCATCACACTTCTCTCAGCACAGTAAATCTGCAGTCACTGGAAAATTCTGTTGTTCCTGTGGCCATAGTTGCAGTTAACAATTACTAATAATAAGCTACAGAACGATGGTTGTGTAAAAGGAGTTGCAGAGGTGGTGAGGCAGTGACAAGCGGGCTGTTTTCCTGACTCGCTGACGCTGCTGATTTTCGTTGCTCTCAGGAGAACTTGCCAGTGGCACTCGGTGGCTTCAGCGCCACCTTCCCGCTGGAGCAGCTTTGGTTAGTGTTTGCATTTCTCCTGTCTGTGATTCTGCTGGTTCCCTTAACCTCTCTGAGGAGAGGAAATGTCCTGGTACTCTCCAGGCGGCCAGGGAACTTCCTAGGTGAAGTCACTCGAGCTCAAGGCAGCTGTCATGTGGCTGTACTGAAAACACATTTTAAATACTAAAATGCTGGGGTGAAGCAGATTGGGAGCTTTTCTATGAATTCCTGATGCTGCCTGGAGAAAACTGCATGAACTGTCCTTTGCACACATCCCCGTGCTTAATAACTGGAACTAAAATACATCTCAGCAGTTTCTGGTACTGACAGATTTTGACTTGATCTGTGGTATTTTTTCCTGAAATACTGTTTACAACCCTTTCACCTTCTTTTGTGTGGGACCAAGAGAGACAGTAGATCACACAAGCACATCCCTGTGCTTGGAAGAAAGTGAGTGAACAGGCCAGGTACAGAGCGTTTCTTCTGCTGCTTTCTGTCCTCCAAGGCATGTGCAGGCAGGATCTGAGCTGGGGTCAGCCTGGAATTCTCACCCGTTTGATAACTGTTAGTGTTCCTGGCAACGCAGAGCTAGTGACTGTCTGTTTTCTCCTTTGCAGTAAGCGATGACCTCATCAAGGACTGTTTAAGCATACTGTACAACACGTGTATATGTGTAAGTACAACAGCTGGGGAGAAGCTGCCTTCTGCTGCTCATGTTTTGCTTGTGCCACGGGAAACAACGTACAGACTCTAGGAACATAATTTAAACTCACTCTGAAACTTCTCATTAAAATTCCTTCAGTTAAATACAGAACCGCCCTATATTTTGATGTCTTACTAAACCATTTCTATTTACTAGGCCACATTGTCAAGTTTAAACCCCCTTGTTCCTGTAGGAAAGCTGTGTCGGCCTTTGTATTCCAACTTAAAATTCCAATCTGGGAGTGGGTGCCTGCTGACCCGAGCTGCAGCCAGTCGCCTTCAGTAACGGGGCTGGGAAAGTGGTTTTCAGTGTGACCCCGCAGCTCCGTCACATGCTGAGTATTAGTTCAGTTTGGTTGACGGCAGATCAGAGCGAAGGCAAACGCTGCGCCAAAGGCCTGCCATTAAAATTGGAAAGCTGAAAGCACACGCCTCAGATTATGCATGCAGGGGACATCCTCAGGTTTGGTTACTCCGTCACACGCTGTGTGATGTCATAACCTCGGGAGCACTGTTCAACAAAAATTATAAAACAGGCGGTTACTGGCAAAGGCACCAACCTGATCTTGAGGCTTTGAGTCTGTAGAGAGCACGTTCTCAGTGTGAAGTGTCTGTGGACACGCGAGGGGGAGAAGAGGGAATGCTTTTTTTGTTGACTTAGATGATTAGTTTTTGTTTAACTACGGGTAATTCAGCTTTTTCAGACTGCGAATGGTGTCAGATGCTAAGAAACAAGTTTGTGATGTGTAGAGTAGCTGCTGGTTTAATTCAGTTCGGTGTCACTGCGCTCTCTTGAGTGGGTGGTGTTTGCATCACAGAAGGGTTGTGTGTGCGGTATTAACTGTCCTTACACCTCTCTGTAAATATTCAGGAGGTATCCAAGCCTGTCCAGTTTGGTGAGCACTGCTAATGCATCAGTTGATAGAACAGACAGCTTTGCAAGGATGACATTTGATTCCAGAGGTGGCTGGCTGTGCCCCCAGCAGAGACCAGAGCCTGAACACTGGCTCAGTGAACTCTGCGACGATCCCAAGCTCTTGCCTCAGTGTGACTTTGGGGTTCATCACTGAGTTCATTAAGGCCAGCGCTTGATCTTGGCTGCTCAGGTTCTGTCCTGAGAGCAATGCCGGCAGTTCAGGAGGAGTCTGGGGACTGTGTTTACATGCCATAAGCTGGAGCTGGTTACGGTTTGTGTGGGGAAGCAGAGCCGAGCCTCTCTGTGTTTCCAGGCGTTCACTGTTTACTTTTGAGTCAGGCAAGTAAACAGCTGCTGAGAGATGAGGCCTCTCATCCTGCAGCCTGTAGTTTTCACAAGCATCACGTTAGCTTCAGACAAGGGCTGGAGTTAGTCCTGGTCACCATAAGCACAAGGTTTCCTGGTTTCTGGAATAGCTGATCCGATAACACATCTCCTGTAGAACTGTCTGGTAACGGATGACTGCTCGAGGCGGGCTCTGACTCGGGGTCTGTTTGCTGCTTTCCAGACGGAAGGAGTCACGAGGCGACTGGCGGAAAGAAATGACTTTGTGTTGTTCCTGTTTACACTGATGACAAACAAAAAGACATTCCTACAAACTGCGACACTTATCGAAGATATCCTGGGGGTTAAAAAGGTTGGTTACTGTTTCCCAAAGAAGCCACGTGATGCCTGTGGTACTTGTCCTGCTTTTCCTAGCTTGCGGAGGATGATGGGGCAAGTACCTGGCTGTTGCTAAAGTACAGCCAGTATTTCAAGAGAAGAAAACAAATCCCATACAAATTCCTTTTTCATTCTTTCCTTCTGATTGCACTTCAGATCTTTTAGGAGCCTTCCTGACATCTTGGGAGGCTTCAGCTGCTGCTCACTTTACCTTGAGGGTTGTCACCTCTCTGAGTTGTAGCTGAGGGAACAGGGACAAGGGCGTTCAGGTCCTCTGCACAGACTCCATCTTGAACTTGCTTTTGAACTAAGCATCATTACAGCTTAGTGCCCTGATGGGAGGCAGATAAAACATTAGACCTGTACCCCTGGGAAAACCTTGACTGAAACATGTCTGTACGTTCTGCAGAGACGGTCAGGAGTCTGTAACTTGTTACTCTTGGTTTGGAGTGAAATTAGGGTGTTGTACTTCCCGAGATGGGAAACAAGCCCAGTTTATCTGAACATAAATGCTTTTTCCCCAAGATCTCTTTTCAACATCTGTTTATTAAAAATATCTTTTGATGAAAAAGGTGGAGAAGAACAAGTGAGAAGTTCTCATCTGGGAGTTTCAAAGAAAGTACGGAAGTGGGGGAAAAAATGGAAACTTTTTAATACCTAAATGTAATTTGTGTGTAAAATTAGATTGTGGAGTGGTTTTAATTTAAAAAGGTGCCCAAACTTTATGTAAATACTTGGTCTTTAAAATATGGGTATGTATACTTTCGGAATTGGTAAATGTAGATGACCCCCGTTATCAATCCCTGCTGTTTTCAGACTTTGCCTGCCACTGCCCGCTCACTTCTCTGTCACTGACATTGCCGCAACGCACAGATCTCGCAGGGAAGGGAGAGCCGTAGCTGAAGCTTTAGGGCTGTGTTCACTCACTGAACATCACGTGTGACTTACTCTGTGTTGCCTCCTCCAGGAAATGATCCAGCTGGATGATATTCCCAATCTCGCGAGCCTTGTGTCCAGTTTCGACCAGCAGCAGCTTGCGAACTTCTGCCGGATCCTTGCTGTCACCATTTCCGAACTCGATACAGGCAGCGATGACAAGCACACGCTTCTTGCCAAAAATGCCCAGCAGAAAAAAAACTTGGGTCCTTCTCGAGCCGAAATTAATCAAGGTAATTGTTACACTGGGGACAAACACAGAAGCATCTCAGCAGCGTGGGGAGTTCCCCTCTTCTCAGTGTCACATCCGTAGCCTGTGTTTCTAGAGGATACTGGAAGCATTGTTCTTTATTCACATTCCTCAAGCAGTTTCCTGGAAACAATCTTTTCTGGCAATGAAATGAAAGTTTGTAGCTTTCGGTTTCACATGGTGTGGTAGTGAGGGGAGTAAATTTCTGTCATTTCAACCCACTCTGATGAAACACCTCTGGGTTTGTTTTTTATTGCAGTTACTTCCACAGTTTCCCTTTAGCAGCTCTCAGTAGTTCTGTATCCTCCTTAAAACACGCGTTCCTGAACTAAACCTACAGGCAGGGCAGGTGCTGTTGGAGCGGTTCCCACTCTGATTTCATCTGGCATTGTCCCGAGCGGGGTGTCTGTCTTTATCAACAGGGAAGGTGTGTTTGCTATTGATCATGTTGCTCACCACACCAGCCATGGAAATCTGGGGGTCTCATCTCAACCTGGGCACAGTGCAGGTTTCCCTATTTTGCTCAGTACTACTGAGGTGCAGAAGTCTTGCCTGGAAGGACGAGTATGAGTTTAAGAGATTTAAATTAAAATACCCTCAAATGGAGGATCTGCTGTTTGCAGCTGTCACTGCGCTGAAAAGCTTTTGGGCTTCTGAAGCAGCTATTTGCATAGTGCAAAAAGGAGCTGGTTCTCCGGTCTTCTCACATTTTGTGTTAGAAATGACCAGCCAAGCTCCTTTTGTAACTGCTGCTGCCCCTGCAGCATCCAGTGAGAGATGGAGAGCGTAATACAGCAGGGAATGTGAAAGGTGGGGGGCGGTGTTGTCTTCTGCCCTGTGATTGCCACAGCAATGGACAAGCATATGTCAGCAGGGGGACAAAGTTTAATGGAAATAAGTTGGACTGAGTAAGTGTGGATCCCACAGAGCTAACTTAGTCAAGAAAATGTTAAATCATTTTTTGTGGATTGCACAATTAGAGGCTGTCAAGGCTGTACCTAAGGCTGTCAAGCACATCCCAGTTAAAAAAATTATCAGGGAGCTTATTCGTTCAGAGCTGGTATCAGCAGGCAGAGTCTTGCCACTTTCACACAGTGTTCGTGGCCAGATTCTTTGTCCTTTTCCACTTGCATCTGTACGCCTGTAGCGGAGTGAAGCCTTAGCCACACATCTATAATCAACATCCTGTAATTAAGTTGTTCTGTGAAAACTTCAGGACAAAGTGCAGCTCCCAGCATTTTGCAGACCAGCCCCTTCTGTCCGTGAACTGCTGCTTTCCACAACCATGAAAACCCTCCTACTTGGGGCTGCTGTCAGGTGTTCCCCATCTGCTCTGCTCCATGAGGAACCAATTCAGGAAACCAGTCCTTAAAAAGCAATAGTGTCCGCCCAGCTCCTGAAGTGAGCCGGGTCTGTTTGCTGTGAGCCAAACACCAAAGGAGGTAAAGAAAGGAGGTGGCATCGCCCAGAGGGAAGGGGAGGGTGAGCTGCCCCTTCCAAGGGCTGCTGCTTTGTTTCTGCCAACTTCATTTTCACCCAGATCAGTTCCTTGATACTGACTCACCGTGGATTGGAAACAAAAGAGAATTGACTGGAAACAAGCAGTTTGAGTGAGGCAGGACTAATTGTTTTCCAGTTTAAGTCCAACACAAACCAGTTGAATGCTGATTGAATTATGCTGAGGGTATGTACACTCCCTTCTGGCCCTTCATAGGGGAGCGTGACAGCTTCTTCCATCTTTGGGTCCTTTGAACTGGAGGGAATTTGTTCCTCTGTCCTCTGTTACTGCTGGAGATGATTTGGTACCTGGTGGTACGGAGGATTTGTTGACTGGTGTGTTGGCAATCTTCAGTCATAATGAAACGGTTTTTCTATTTCAGCCACACTTCTGAATATTCCCGGCTTTATTGAGCGGTTGTGCAAACTGGCAACGCGGAAGGTGTCTGAAACAACGGGCACCTCCAGCTTCCTCCAGGAGCTGGAGGAATGGTACACCTGGCTGGACAACGCCCTGGTCCTTGACGCGCTCATGAGAGTGGCCAACGAAGAGGCAGAGCAGAGCAGCACAGGTACCTGCAGCACCTTCCTCCCACCACCGTTAGCTGATGCGTAGCTAAACCTTCAGGGTTCGCTGTGTGTTGCTTTTCCTCAGCCAGCGTTGATTCCCCTTGGCTTGCGTGAAAGACCAATGTGTCAGCATTTAGGGCTGGCTCCCAGCTTGTTCTCCTGTTGCCTTGATTTTTTTTTTCTTTATTTTTATTCTCATGAGCTGAAGTTAGCGAAAGGAAATGTCCTGTGGCAGACTGTGCTGTGTGCACACCTAGACAATGCTGTAGGGCTGAACATCCTCAGCACTGATCTGTCCTGGAGCGACAGGAATAATGCACAGCAGCAGAGGTGACTTTACCAGCACCTTGCTCTGAAACTTAGCCTGGTGGCTTTAGGTCCAAATACTTCACACCGAGGAAGCACTCCCTCCTTTGAAAAGGAAGGGTAGTCCCAGCAAAAGTAAGTAAGGTAATTGGAAAAAAAAAATCCTTTTCCTGGTGTGTGTGTGGAAGTGTTAATACAGCCTCAGGAAAATGTTTTGAAGCGAGTGTGTGGTTTGTTACTTCACCCTTTGCTGTGACAAAAAGTGGTCTTGTAGAACTCAAAGCATTCAGTGGCATAATGAGAATTATCCCCAAGTTTTAGTATCTAAATCTTTGCTTCAGTGTTTCTTACAAAAACTTCCTTATCCAGCTTCACTAATTTTGTAGCAATTAATTATTAAAACTTTTGAAAATGCACAAAAAATGAAATACGTGAATGCTCCGAGAGCATCTCACACATGGGAACACTCAGATTCTGGAACAAGATTCACCAGGCAGTGCAGCTGAGGTGGAACCTGCCCAGTCACAGCTCTTGACCCACACCACCAGTCTGCCAGCAAACCTAGAGGTGCTTTCCCAGGTCACTGCCTCGGTCTCCAGTGGCTTGGGGCTTCGGGCTGTCTGAGTCAGAGGTGCTGTCTGTGCTGTAGCTTTGAGGGTTTCCTTCCTTCGCCTGGTCACTGCTTCTTCACGGGGGTTCCAAAAGCATCCACGCTGTCCTGTGGCAGGGCGGTTCGTCACTTAGATGTGGAGTAAAGAGTTAAATCCCTCCTGAACTGCAGCCTGCAAGCTTCACCGTGTCCTTATGTGCTGTCTCTGTGTCACTCATGGCTTCTGTCCTCTTCTCCACTTGCAGTCATGGCATCTTACATCCTATTTCTGCCCTTAGCAGTGTAATTCTAGATGGGGCTATGAAAATGATGTAACCGTAGCCTAAGTGTGCTGGTACTGAGGTCTGAAGTGGAAGTAGACCATAGTAAATGCTTCTGATAATCTCACCCTCACTACCTTTTCTGCTGTGTGCTTTCTGGTGTGGTTGTTTTATCTCCTCTGAAGCTCCAGCTATGTTTTTGCTATTTGTGGTATGTCACTATTTTTACTTCGGGAGATTCAAGCAGACATGCAGTGTTTCGGTGGAAGAGTAATAACTGTAAGAAATGCTCTGCTGCTGAGGCCACCTCAGACTCCTGTCTCTGCCATCCTGTTTAGAGTCTTCGGATGAGAGTGGGTTGGCCAACACCTCATCACGGACCCAGCTCCCGCAGTCCATGAAGATCATGCACGAGATTATGTATAAGCTGGAGGTGTTGTACGTTCTCTGCGTCCTGCTCATGGGGAGACAGCGGAATCAGGTGAGCGCTTGTGAACGGCCACGCGTAGGTGTTTCTGGGTGCTGCGGGAGCTGCAGCCGGGTGAGCTCCCCGCTCCTGGTGCACTGCTGACCCGCTTGGAAGGAGCCCCTTCATGCCTTCCCCTTTAGCCACTTTCCCTTGTGGATATCCTCAGGGGTGATTGGTGAATGGGTGATTTTTGCAGTCACTGAGCGTGGTGTTAGACTCAGCTGGGAGGACGCTTTGCAGCGCTGTCTGCACTGGCCACTGCCTGGAATCCCCACTCATCAGCTCCTTTGGCCTTTCTTGCCTTCAAAGTGAAAAGTAGTTTGTTCCCTGCCTCACACAGGCTTATGGAGAACCAGTCGCTGCAGCTTGGCTGTGGTTCGATTTAAATGGCTCAGAAGCACGTTGTGAAGGGAAAGGATTTAACATAGAAGTGTAACTGTAGCCCGGTCCTGAACATAACTAACCTGGTCACTCTGGACCTGCAAGTGGATGCTCGGCTTTAAAAGAAAGAGGCTCTGTGTCAGAGGAAACCAGCAGTTCTGGGAGAAACCACAATCGCTGCCGTAAGAACCTCACCGCCCTGATGTCCTGCCTTTTGGAAGTACTGTTTCTCTTGGACTTAAAATTTAAAAACTCCTGGAACTACCCAAAGTAGTTCTTTTCCATGGCATCAAGTCACCGCTGCCTGATTTCACCACAGTAATGTGGTTTTATAGATACTGCAAAAACGACTTCAAGCTTGCGCTCACCCTGCTGCTGCCGGTGCAGGGAGCTGGAGGTACTGGCTTCCTGCCTCCCTGGTCGAGTGTGACAGGGTCTGTGTATCGTGAAACACATGATCTATCCTTCATTCCACACAGTTTTCAAAGTCTGCTATAGCCCGTGGGAATCCCTTCCCCTTCCTGCGGGGCAGCTGGAATAAGAACTAGAGCCGAGCAGTTTGACATGGGGAGCTCCCCCAAGCAGGGACCGGCAGAGTATGCAACAGCACCCTCAGCCAAGCATTTCAGCTGCTCGGTGGCCTCTCTTTTTCTGTGAGGAAGTAAAAGAGAGGCTCTGTGATACCATAAAGAAATCGCATCACTGGACAGCTGCTCTGGCAGCAGCGTGGCTCCTACCTGCTGCTGTGCTGGGGCTGATCACTTCCCCTCAGGGGGAGGTGGTAGTTCACTACAGATCTGTGCCTTTGCTTCCTTTTCATTATGGTCACACTCTAAATTACTTTCCTTATATATTTTTCTGGGCTGTCCTGCATGCCTGTGGGGTGAAGGGCCCTCGGCTGATTTACATGTTCCTGCTCTAGTTCTGCCACACTGCACCCAGCTGAAGCTCCTGATAGTTTGAGGAGTGAGAAAGCGACAGAATGTGTTGTGAAGTCAGGCAGCAACAGGAGAACACCAGTGGAGTTTGGAGGATGGATATAGCGCAGGGATTCTCTTGGCATCCCCAGGCTGAGCAGTTTGGGGTCTGGGAGAGGGTGTGATCCAAAGTCAGGGGCTGTGACTCAGAGTTTTGTCACACAGATGTCCATCAGGTGAGAACTTGGGGCTCAAGCAAACTACAAGTAAACTGAACACATTTGAAATTAGGGATGAAGCACTTGGAATAAGAAGTTTCTGCTCTGCCTAGAAAGGAGCAGATTCAGGAGTTAAAACAGGAGCACAGAGAGCTCCTCCTTGTGTGAGGGGCCAAGGCTCTCACAGGCAGCTCACACACTTGGTGTCGTAGTTGTGTCTGTGCCATGCTGGCCACGGAGAGGCGGGGGCCCACAGGGAGTGCTTTAGTTGGAGGGATCCCTCAGAGCTGTGTGTGGTGGAGGCTTGTGACCAGGTCAAAGCGTCCAAAAGTGTTTTGAAGTAAGGGAGCACAGAAGGGCTTCAGGCCTCACCCCATCAGGGTGGCACCGGTGAGGTGGGAAGGAGCTGTGCTCTCCCTCAGGGGTGACAGGTGGAGGTGCCCAGCACAGGAATGGAATTCCCGTGGGTGTGGGAGAGTTGGGTGGGGAATGCAAAAGGAGTGAAAACCTGTAAAATAACTTCAGCTTCAGGTGGGTTTGATTCACAGGTATTTGAGGAAAGAGAACAAAAGGGAGTGATCTTGAAATCCTGATGGTCACAGTTCTGCATCTGGGGCACCACCTCGGTTATTGGTTAGGTGACATGATCGTAAGGGACGTGTCCATCGCTGCTTTGGGCACTTAATTTTTACAGTGTGCTGGGCTTCCCCTCACACATGGCTTTCATTCACAGCTCTCCGCAAGGGGTGCTGCTTGTCTCAGGCCTGCGGCATGAGCACCTACAGTCCGTTTCAAACACGTTGTGATGGGACGTCTCCTAGCGTGGCAGGCGGACTGATAAACAAACCTGGGTAATTTGGCATTTTCTTGGTGGCATCATGTTCGCAGCTTGGTTTTGTGAAGAAGTCCAGCATAGGTGTATTTTCGAGGTGCTGTAAGTGCTCTCCTGGTGTCCAAAACTCCTTCAGAGGGACAGTGGTTGACTGAAGCCTGGCTAAGGGCTTCCTCCAGAAATGTCTGTTTTCTCTGTGTCCTCCAAATGGAAACTGCTCTGATGATACGCCACGGTTAGCTCACACAGTAGCACAAACACGCTGTTCAGTGAAAGAATTTGCTCTTGCTGTGGTCAGAGGATGCCGTAGTTGTGCCCCTCCGTTTACCAGAACACGTTACATCCATACTTGAGGCTGCAGCAAACGTGTGTGCTCCTCTTGTTCTCCAGGTTCATAAAATGATCGCGGAGTTCAGACTCATCCCTGGCCTCAACAACTTGTTTGACAAACTCATCTGGAGAAAGCATTCGGCATCAGCCCTCGTGCTGCATGGACACAACCAAAACTGCGACTGCAGCCCAGTGAGTAGCTTTCTGAACTCTGCCTTGAGTTTTTATCCTGTCATGTAATTCCGAGGAGCTGTGTGGAGTAACTGGGTGCTTGTGTAACAAGTGAGTTGAGGTGTGTGAATTACTGCTTTCATTCAAGTCTTTTCTTTGGCTTATGCTGGTGATTTAGCAGAGGCAATTTAGCCTCTCTCCTAGTTCAGGAACTGGAGAAGTGGTAAATTCTGTGGTCCCCGGAGGCCAAAATGGCCAAAACTGAAGGAAATGATAGGTAGCAGATCTAGGAGGAGAGCACAGGGTTACAGTCAGGTTTTGAGGGGGTTGGGGTTTTGTGGTGGGTTTTTTTTTTTCCCTGCTCCAAACCTAGGTGTTCTAAATCAGTCAATGTAGCAATGAGTTTTTTGCCTTTGCAGTGAAAAGAACTTGTTGACTGTTACACGCGCAGGCTCGGAGGCTGTCTCCACTCCTGATCTGTTTTGGGAAGCCTGCAAAGTGCTTCTCCGTTTATACAAGTCACTCACTCTGCTGTCCAAAGAGGTTTGATCTGGACATGTTTCCAGTCCAGCTGTTTCTTGTCAACTTGGTAACTCCTGATATCCAAAAATACTAAAGCAATAATTTCTGACCTTTCTTGTCTCGTTTTTAGGACATTACTTTAAAGATACAGTTCTTGAGGCTTCTTCAGAGCTTTAGCGATCACCATGAGTGAGTATGAGACGCAGAGTGGGTTGTGGCTGGGTGGCGGTGGTGGTGGCCTGGTGACAGCGGGTGTCCTGGGCACGGTGTAGGCTCCATCTGAATGGAACACCATACAGTCCTTAAACTGGATTATCCAGCTCCTGCTCTGGAAAGGCTACAGATGTGCTCTCCAGTGTCTTAAACAGCCTGTTTGGCTCCACGTTGAAACGAAGTGAAACATGTCTGTGATGAGTTAATGCTTTCTGGCTGAAGAAATGAGAAAACAGCTTTCAGGATGCTGTTTGTCTTCTCCCTGAGAGCTGGGAGTGAGCCAGACTGCTCACAAGAGCCACACATACCCTGTGGGGACACGTGGGGTTTAATTCAGAGCGGAAGCAGCATGAACCCGAGGCTGTTGGAAGGTGAGGGCGAAGGACAGTGTAGCTCTGAAGAAGCCCATCAGTGCTCCTTTGCCGCTGCAAAGCTGTGATCCCGGGCTAACGGCCAGTAGCGGAGAAGAGCTGATTAACGTGGATGGAAGAACACTGGGGGAACAATGATCTGTC
The DNA here is from genome assembly GCF_000710305.1 of Buceros rhinoceros silvestris. Taxonomy (NCBI): domain Eukaryota; kingdom Metazoa; phylum Chordata; class Aves; order Bucerotiformes; family Bucerotidae; genus Buceros; species Buceros rhinoceros. Next base: position 23,774 of record NW_010421356.1, read on the forward strand.
AGCCAGCCAGCGGAAAGCTACGCTGGGGGTAGGAGGAAAGCTCCTGTTTGCCTTCAAAAGGCAAACGGGTGAAGCTGGAGTCTGCTGGAGTAGTTGAGGGGTGTCAGGGTTCGCGTGGATGTTTTTTTTTAATGCTGAGCTGCTGTTTCAGAGGTGCTCGTTCTGTTCTGACTTGTGGAATCACGCCTTGCACTCTGCTCTGACCCAGTCCTGCAGGGTGGTGTCCTGGTCCTCACAAACATCTGCAGTCGAGGCTTAGGGCCCTTCTTGCCCCGTTGGTCATACTACAGCCAGGGGGATGTTTCTGCGCAGGGTTTATCTGGTGCTGTTAGATACTAACACTGGAAGGATCAGCCTTTCTGGGTGTGGAGTATTAGCATAAAGAACAGGGAGCAGCTGGATGTGCTGCAAACACAAGGGGGAGGCTGACCTGCCGTAAATCCTCCGTGCCAGAGAGTGTTTGTGCAGGAATCGCTCCAGGTCTTCCAATAAAATCCCTCTGGATGATGTTCCTACTTAAGGAATATCAGCTCAGGCTGCTTTGAACTGTAATGTTGGAGCCGGTGGAATGTGGGCAAGGTTTACACATGGTTACATGAGCTTTCTGTGAAATCACAGATAAGCTGAGTTAGCTGAGGACGACGTGGGAGCAAGTATTAACTTCAGTGCAATTGTGCCTACACCGAACTTGGTGGGACTGGTTTTTGTGTGGAGAGAGGGGCTGTATTTTCATTGCAGAAACCTGTTGGTCCGTGTGAAAAGAAGCTTCACACAGCAGCCTCAGTGGGCACTAAACTGGTCTTTGAAGGAAGGAGCATCCCCATCAGCTCTGTGGTCTGATAATTTATCTCCTGAGCAGTGCTGTGTTTTGATGAGCAGGTTCTCTTGGCAGCCCTCGTGCGCAGCCTGCACTCCCTCTGGTTTCCTGGAAATACAGCTGTTCGGTCTGACTGGGAGCGCTTGGAAGCGGGAGGGTGCTGAGGGAGCCCGCTGGCATTGGGCTGCCAGAGGGAGCCTCTGGATGACATTTCTACTTCAGCAGACTTGTTCTGCCTCTAATTTTCTTTACAGATAAGTCAGTTGATTGTCATTATGAAAACTTCAGTATTTCATAAAGAATTTTAAGCAGATTGCTTGGGTTCTGATACATTCCCATTCTGATTCCTGCT
>NW_010421356.1:25064-26816 GCF_000710305.1 Buceros rhinoceros silvestris
CATTTGCTCAGAGTAATGAAATACCAAGATGATTGAGTATTTTTGGGCAGTTTCTGCTTTCTAACTGAGATTTATTACTGATAATGAGCATGGTTACTACAAAACAAAGAAAAACTGTAGGAAGCTGTGGAAAAGTTTGCTGTGTAAGTCTTCTGAAATACAGCAAAATGTTGCTGAGATTTTTAAAAATGAGTGTTATCTAGAATCAAAGATTTCCAAACCAAACCATAAGACGCCGAACAGGTCAGCGAAGAGCTGCCGTCTCAAAGCCGGTCAGTGTCGAAACTTGTCTTTGGCAGCTGGTGGTGGTGGCTGACAAAGCAGCAGCGCCTGCCTTGCTGTGGGGAGCCCTTGGTGGAGGGGAGGGGAGTGGAGTGAAGGGCTGTGAGGAGCCGGGAGGTGAAAGCTGAGGGGCTGGGACCCTCAGAGGCGCCTGTCTCTACCCGGCAGGGAGCTGCACTGCCTCTGAATTCACAGCGTTTTTCTCCCCGACTATCTTGCTTTAGGAACAAGTATCTCCTTTTAAACAGCCAAGAACTTAATGAGCTGAGTGCGATCTCCCACAAAGCCAACATCCCCGAGGTGGATGCGGTTGTCAACACAGACAGGTGAGTGGGGACAGAGGGTCCAGCTCAGCAGCCTCTAGCTTTTTGCGGGCACGTTTGATGTCACCCGTTTTGTTGGAGGTCCTTCTGTTGGCTTTTCTTCTTACGTGAGATGAAGGCGTTGCTCCCGCGTGCAGGTGGATGCTCCTCTGAGGAGGCTCTTTAACACAAGTAGTATTGCGGTTGTACAGCCTAGATACTTTCGGTAGTACATACAAGAGATCGCCTCCTGCCACATCCAGGTTTCAACGCTCTGCCTCCTGAATGGAACTTAGAGCTTCCTTTATATTTATTGAGCAAAAAAAGACGTGTTTTTCCTTCATTCCTAAGCTCAAATGTGGTGTGTGGTTTGGTTTTTTTCCTAATGCTTTAATTCCTACAAGCTGTGAATTGATATTTCTGAAATCATTAAAATTTTGAGAGCAAATGAATTATTTTTCTTCTAAATTTATTTGGAAGTCGTGGTGCAGGTACTGCAGACATTAACCAAAGGCGGTGAGGAGAACTCTTCTACCTAACAGAAGTCAGTGAATATTGGTACCGTGTCTGTAGTACTAGGGTTTTGATCTTCAGAAGCTCTGGAGAAGATGCTGGATTCAGTGTTCCCGAGATTCGGTTCTTGCCAGCCCGTCTCTCATGCTGTCATCTCTTCCCTTGCTCTAGGAGCCTTGTCTGTGATGGGAAGAGAGGTTTGCTGACCAGACTGCTCCAGGTCATGAAGAAGGAGCCAGCTGAGTCCTCCTTCAGGTGGGTTCGCTTTGCACTGCAACACACTGGTTTGAGGTGACCAGGAAGTGGGTTTGTTTTCATCCAGCTCGTAGCAGGTGGAAAGGCTCGGAAATCGTAACCGGTGAAAAGCTCTGGCTTTGCTGCTCTTGGCTGCGATGGCAGCGCAGGGAGGGGGAACACCAGAGCTCGCACTGGACCTCCGCCCCAGTACAGTCCGTGGTGGTCTGCAGGATCAACAGGTCTGACTCCAGCTTTGGGTTGGAATGAAACAGAGGGGGAAATGAGATTTAAATTATAGTTGTGATAAAATACTCCCCTTGCTCCAAAACAAAAAGCTCGTTTCTTCTGTTTCCCAGGTTTTGGCAAGCAAGGGCAGTTGAAAGCTTCCTGCGAGGCACCACCTCCTATGCAGACCAGA
>NW_010421356.1:27212-31090 GCF_000710305.1 Buceros rhinoceros silvestris
GGTGGCTGCTTGCCTAGCCTGCGTCACTGGGGAGTCCCTCTAACAGAAGACTCACCTGAGCTGTTGTCTGCAGAGAGATGAGTTAAGCCGCGGTTAAATCGGGGTCTGTGCTGCCCCGCTGGCTGGGGTGAAACGGTGCCAATAACGTGTTTTCCCCCTGTGCCAGCATATCCTCTACTGCATTGTCGACAGCGAGTGCAAGTCACGAGATGTGCTCCAGAGTTACTTTGACCTTCTGGGAGAACTGATGAAATTCAATATCGATGCGTTCAAGAGATTCAACAAGTACATCAACACCGATGAGAAGGTAAATATTTATAAAAGCCGTCCCGTGGGCTCAAGTCACCAAGCGCAGCAGGCAGAAGCTGGGATTGGTCTGCTGCTCCTGGTGTGACTGTGGAGCGTGGTGCCCAGCGAACCCCGAGCTGCCAAAGTCCCTTCGCAGCCTGGCTGCTGCCGTGTGTGCTGGTGGGGTCAGAGCACTCCCAGCTCCCCTGAACTGTCCAGAAACTGTCCACCGGCCTGTTACGGGATCAGGCAGGGCCGAGGTCAGGGCTGCTCGCGGAGGGTAGAACATCTCTGTGAAGTTACCGGGCTTTGGGGTGAGCTGATAGCTGTGGACATTGAGACAGGCTCCCAAAGCCCTTTTACTGGAGCTTGCAGGGGTTGGGCTCTTCGTGGAGATGACTTACAGGTTACATTACTATTGGGTCCTGCAGAAGGACAGATCTTATCTTCGCTGTCGTTCGAACTTACAGACGTTTTACGACGTCATGGCTGCTGTAATTACCTGTGAAACTTAGTTGCGTGCGTAGATCAGGAATGGGCAGCTCTGGGTGCAAGGTGGTGTCAGGCTTCTCTGCACGTTGTCTGCACGCCACCAGCTGTTGGCGGGTTTTGAATAGCCTCGTAGTCTCGTGTTTGCGGCTGTCATTTTTGTCCAGCTGCTGTTAGGTCTGGCAGACCCTGGAGGAAAGCAGCAGAGGTGGAGTTTAAAGGAAGGGGTATTTAATTTCAGGTGGCTTTCTGATAAATGAGCTCACACGCTGCAGAGAACCTGTCTCTACACTTTGTGTTTCCCGTTTATCAATCTATAAGGTTTTTTCATTCTCGTCCTGTGTGAACCCCTCGCTGTGTTCCTCCCTGGCACGGTCTGCTGGCACACCACCAGTGCAGGAGAAGATCGATCTGGAGGAGCTGCAGAGGCCAGCAGCCTCGTCCTCCTCTTTCATCACAAATAGTGCAGAAAATCGCGGTCTCACTGAAGTGATGCAGCTTCAGAAGATGTTTTCGTGGTGCCAGGACTTGGACATTTTTCTGTTCCGTGGTGGTTTCAGGGTACTCGCTGTAGGGAACCTTCGGCCAGCCCTCGGTGCCAGCATTGGCTTGGGCTGGATGGGGCAGTGTCTGTCTTCTCTGACTCTTGGTAGAGATAACAAAGGGGTGACGAGCCTCAGTGTTTTGGCCTTCAGAACCGAACTCTTGTTTCTGAAGGGAAAGGGGAAAAGCCTGTGAACACTTGTGTGGTGAAGTGCATGTTTTTGGTGCTCGTGCTCTCAATTCAAGGCAGTTTCTCCAGTAACCTTCAAGAGCTGCACTCGTTGAACATCAAAAATCTGGAGAACTCTTACTGCTGCCCTCCTCACCAAACCCTGCTCGTAGCTCTTCCTGCTTGTGCTCGCTGAGCTGTTCCCCTCGTGCCAGCAGAGCGGTTGGTTTAGTGCCTCAGCGTTCCAAAAAGGGTACGAAACGCTGATCTCTCCAACCTCGTCTGCGAGCAGTCATGTAGAATGAATATTTTTGTTTGTTTTTTAATGCTACTCTAACAGTTGTATTTCTCTGTAGTTCCAGATATTTTTAAATCAGATCAACAGTTCATTGGTGGACTCAAACATGCTTGTTCGCTGTATTACGCTGTCCCTGGACCGGTTTGAGAATCAGTCGGATGCTAAAGGTAAAGGATAAGAAATGGGGGGGTGTTTGGTGCTGATAATGGTTGTTTTAAGTCTGGGGTTCGAAAATGTTGGGTTTAGAGCAATGCCACCCTGCAGGAGTGTAGCACCGGCTCTTAGTGCCCTAGTGCTTGGACCAGCCTGTCGGAACTGTCAGCACCTGACGATGTCTTTTCCTCTCGCCGCAGTGGCAGAAGTCCTGTCCGAGTGCCGCCTGTTATCCTACATGTCCCAGATGTCCATGAGAATGTCCTTCCTTTTCCGTCTCATCAACATTATCCATGTACAGACACTCACCCAGGTAAAGAGCCAACGGTGGCTTCACACGTGTCTTGCCGATACTGTGTGGTGATGAACGGGGCTGGGGGAACGGGGTACCTGCCTTCTCGAGGAGACCCACCTCCCTTCCGTCCTGATCCGCGCAGGATCAGGAGCACCTCCTCTGCCTGCACGTTTTGTAAGGACGTGTGTACGCCCCACAGCTCCCTTTGTATTTGTTGTTTTACTTCCAGGAGAACGTCAGCTGTTTGAACACCAGCTTAGTTATCCTAATGCTGGCCCGAAGGAAAGAAAAGCTCCCCTTTTATCTGCGCACTTTGCAACAGATGGAATACACAGAAAAATACCCAGGCTTCATCCTGAACAACTTCCACAGCCTCCTGCGATTCTGGCAACAGCATTACCTCAACAAGGACAAAGACAGCACCTGCTTAGAAAATGTACGTGAACCTCACCGCAACGGGAGTCGACCACAGCGGTGGCTGTCTGCAGCCTCGGGAAGCCAGAGGCTGTGGAGGGAAAGAAGGCAGCGAGCTCTGCCCGCCCTGCCCCGTAACTTCCCGCAGTGCTCTCCACACCGTCCTCCCCTGTCAGGTCCCTCCCGCAGGCAGGCAGGTGGCCACAGGGTGGGAGAGGGGTTCCTTGTGAGCAAGACCTTCGCTCTTGGCTCTGGCACTCGGACGTGCCAGCACTGAGCGGGTTGGAGAGGCAGGGCCAGTGTGGTGACCAGCCCTGCGTGGAGCTGGTCCAGCTGGGACACTGCGAAGAGGAAGAGAGGAGCTGTGACAAGAAGATGACTCCCTGTGAATGCCCCCGATGGCTGAAGCGAGGTTGCCCGGGTTTCCTCCTTGTCTTCTCAGTGACTGGGCGGCAGCTTTAGCAGATTGTTTGTGTGTTCGTGCTCTGTGTGTACACTGCAGCTCACAGCCCCGCGGCCGAGACGTGAGCGTGGAGCAGGCAGGGTCCTGGAGTCGGGGCACTTCAGGATGAGCACCGTGAGGGCTTTGGAAGCAGCTGAAATACAGAGCTTTGATTCCCCAGAGAGGAGAGTGCGGTGGCGAGAAAAGCCGCACAGAACAGTGCACCTTGGGACACGTTTCTCTCCTTTAGCCTCACTTAGTGCTTCCAGCTCGAGTCGGTGCTGGGCCAGTTAGACCTGGGGAGCAGCAGGGTGACACAGGGCCCGCAGTGACCAGCCACGGTGTCAGAGGGGTGATGCTGTGGTTGGTGTGTCTGCGGTGCGCTGAGCTGGGGGGCTGCAGAGGGGAGGTGCTGCCTAGACCAGAGCTGTGCCATCGCTGCCCCTCAGGGTGTCAGCATGCTCTGCACGCACACGCCGCGGTGCTTGTGCGTCCTGGGCCACTGCTGGGGGATGGAGATGAGTAGCTGTCTGGTGTGTAAAGGCTTTGGGTAACACCCAGGGTGGTGCAGGGCTGCAGCAGACGGCTTTTGGCCGTCAGGGAATGATGCCGGAGCGTGTGCTTGCATCCTCCCGAGGAGTGGGAGCTGCTGCCAGCATTGGCTTGAGCTGCAGCACCGCAGTGTCCCAGTTTGTGTTTGACTGGGCAGCAGAGGAGGGGTTGGGGCCTGTGTGTGTGTGTGGCTCCGGGGCAGCCCCGCCTGCGGGCCCACCACCGGCGCGCCGGG
>NW_010421356.1:31155-32169 GCF_000710305.1 Buceros rhinoceros silvestris
AGGGGGGGGGGGGGGGCGTGTGTGTGTGTGGCTCGGGGACAGCCCAGCCTGCGGGCCCACCACAGGCGTGCTGGAGCGGTGGCCACGGGTGCTGGGAGGCTGGCGGTAGGTGCGGGTGGTTCAGCACCCTCTGCTCCCTGCCCCAGGGAGGATGGGCCGAGCGGGTACTGTGGCGGGTGAAGCAAATGCCGCTGGGCCGCGTCCTCTTCTGCCCATCGGTGCCGGCGGCTCGCGCTGACCAGCCCCTTCCTCTCTTCCCACAGAGCTCCTGTATTAGTTTTACCTACTGGAAAGAGACTGTCTCTCTCCTGCTCAGCCCCGACCGGACCTCCCCCTGTGCCATAGTCAGCTACATCGACGAGGCCTACATGGACATTGACAGAGACTTTTCGGAGGAGTAATTCTTCGCTCTGACTTCTGACGGACAGCGCTCGGAGGGTACCTGCCAGCCCGTGGATCTTCAGGGATACGCTGTGTCGTGTGTGTGTGTGCGTGTGCGGCTTGGAACCGTGGAGCATCGTGAAAACCCCAGCCCCGTCCCGGATCTCTGACGGCTGAGACTTGGGCAACACATTCAGGGATGTATCTTCCAGTTGTTCTGGGATAAAAATAATCACCCGCAAAAACCAGCCTCTTGATTTTTTTCTCCCCCCCAGTCCAGCGTGGCTGGTCAGAGATGGTTTTGCTGACAGCTGAGGATACTCCGTATGTGCCAACGCAGTCGTGGCTCTTCTTTGGGGCTCCCAGGATGAGCGAGTCAAAAAGCACAGCAACGGCCCAGCAGGAGGAGCCCGGCTGAGGGGACCCGGCGCCCTGGGCCTCCCCTCGGGCAGAACTCTGCTATCAGACCGCGGAGCGGGGGTTCAGGGTTGGTCAGAGCGTGAGTGTGCGCGCGTGCGTGTGCTTTGAATTCCTGAGAACCCCAGTCACCTCCTCGCCAGCTCCTGCTGGAGGCGTTGGTACTGAACCTGTCTGTCTGTGCGTTAGGAGAACCTCTGCTCCTGCTCTGCCCGG
>NW_010421356.1:32331-32694 GCF_000710305.1 Buceros rhinoceros silvestris
GGCGTTTTACGGCGCGGCCGAGACCAGGCGTTTCGGCAGCGCTGGGACGGGGCAGGGGCTGGGTTTTTCACCGAGCACTAGGCATTATTAAATCGTACTAATTTTTTAAACTTGCGGCTGTCCCTTCTTGGGTGACTAACCTGGTTTTAAACTCCTCTGGGAGACCATCAGCCCTTCTACGCCTGGAAGTCTTAGGTCTGTCTCTGCTTTCAGTCCTTAACACACCCATTAATCTCCAAGTGCAATATTTACTGGAGCCGTCGGTGTTCTCCTGCATCTGCTCGAGTCAGAACGCGTTCCGCGCCGGGAACAAGCACTCCTGCTGGGGAGGAAGTGGGAGGGTGGGTCGGGAAGGGGGGAGGT
>NW_010421356.1:32830-33449 GCF_000710305.1 Buceros rhinoceros silvestris
TGGGTTTTGGCAGTGCTGGTTGCCAGACCTGCCCCTGCCCTCCCCCCTCACCAACACTAACTGTGCTGCTCCAAGACAGTCACGTTCCCAGCAGTGAAAATCCAGTCCACAGGCCTGAGCCGCTGCATTTCAGTAAAAAAATCTGCATCTTGCAGCTCCAGCTAAAAGAAACCAGTTTTATTTGAATTTTTAAAAACTTTTCTTAACTTATTGATGAGATGACTTCAGCTCTGGCCAGGCTCCGGGGAGGGACTGGGAGCAAGGACATCCCTGAGCTGCAGCATTTTGTCTCTAACCATTGCAGCGCTGAGGCTCCCTGCGCTGGGCCTGGGCGAGGGAAGGAGGCGGCTTCCAGCCCCGGGGGCAGAACTCGCTCTCCAGCAGACCCCCTTGGCCTCCTGCTTCTCTCCCGCCCGGGTGTCCTGCAGTCAGCACTTGGCCTGCGGGGCAGCCGGAGCTGCTGCTGGTGCATCAACCAGGAGCTGTGCAGGAGCCCCCAGGGATCCCCCTGGCCCTCCCTGGGGGGCCGGATCCCCTGGGCGGACTCTGCCCCACTCGGGGGAGGTTGCCCTGGCCGTGCCCCTTGTGTCGGGGGGCTCCTTGCTATGGCCGGGGCCCC
>NW_010421356.1:33593-33985 GCF_000710305.1 Buceros rhinoceros silvestris
TCCTGGTTCTTCATCAGGTCCCCCCTCCCTGCCCCTTCCCTCCCTGAGCTCATTTCTTTGCCATCTGTACTTTTTTTGTTCTTGGCTATTTGTGGTTTTGGTGTATCTTTGCTTCTTCTTAACTGTAATAGATGTACACTGAAAATAAATGCTTCGAATTAAAAGGCTTTTAAGTTAAGGGATGCCTTTTCCATACTCCAGTTATTGGTGCATCCAGCGCTTGCTGCTCTCACCCTGCAGAGCCTCCTCTGCATCTCGCTGCTTGGTGTCACCTACTGCGTCCGCGAGGCCACGCTGGAACCTGCCAGCCTGCCCTTGGCTCCCTCCTCGCCCGCAGGGGAACTTTTGGGTCCTGGCCTGCTTTTGGCTTCGCTTTCGCCTTTGTGCTGCTG
>NW_010421356.1:34234-34577 GCF_000710305.1 Buceros rhinoceros silvestris
TGAACCAGGGGCCGCATTACTGTGGGCGCATCTGTACCTGCCCCGAGAATCTCGTTTTGAGAGGGACCAGACGGCTCCGTCCTTCGTCCTTGTTTTGTCTTAGTTCTGGAGAGCGCGGGGAGGAGGTGGCGCCCTGTCACTAACACTGGTGGAAGTCTGCACTGTCCCCAGGGGCTGCTGAGGTTCGTGCTGCCCGGGTTCACGCCAACTTACTAACTGCAAATGAACGTATTAAATGGAACCTATTAAAGAAATCTATTTTAAAGGACTGAGTGGCGACGTCTTTCTTTGCCGTGCAGCCCTCCCTCGGCCCGGCAGCCGACGCGCCCAAGTGACACGGGGG
>NW_010421356.1:34811-35048 GCF_000710305.1 Buceros rhinoceros silvestris
GGAGCCCCGTCCCTCCCCCCTTCCCCTGCCTGTCTCTGAAACGTCCCCAAGACCCCAGTTTGCCCCCAGCAGCAGCACCCAAGGCCCCCGTTACCCCGTGACAGACACAAAGGAGCGAGTCCTGGCAGATCTATGTTTATTCACACGGTGCAAAGCTGGCAGGGAGGGGGCAGCCGTTTGCCTCCAGCCCAAGGCAGGCAGCAGGGCAGCGGGCACGGCAAGGGGCGGGCACGGCGC
>NW_010421357.1:0-39179 GCF_000710305.1 Buceros rhinoceros silvestris
TTCCCTACAAATGCTTCTGAATATCCCCGTGAATACAACTTTTCACACCCCACAAGTCTCCCCAACAAGCACTGCTGCTGCTCCATCTCTGTCAATGAGCAGTGCCATTACTCCAACTCCAGCAACAAATGCTACAGATACCCAGCCAGCCACTGTGCCCGCTCTCACTCAGTCAGCATCAGTACAAGCTGCCCCTGTGAAGAAAAAGAAAGAAACAAACAGTTGTATCACCCACATGATGCATTTCACTCAGTATGGATGATGGAGAGGGTCCTTCTCAGGCAGAACAGTCAGAGGAGGGTTCAGAAACAGATGTGAAGGCAGATGCCCCTGGGGCTTGGGAAAAACACACAAGGACTGATCCATATTGCGCTACAGAAATGTGGAGCTCCAGAACACCTGCAACACGTTGACAACATCATCCTATGGGGTAACACAGCAGAAGTTTTTGAGACAGGTAAGAAAATAATTTAAATTCTTTTAGACATCGGTTTTGCCGTAAAAAGAAGAAAGGTCAAGGAACTTGCACAAGACATCCAGATTTTGGGGATTAAATGGCAAGATGGGCGTCGCCAGATACCAATGTACATGATAAACAAAATAACAGATATGTCCCCACTAACTAAGAAAAGGGAAACACAAGACTTCTTAGATGCATAACTGTAACCAGAATGCATATTCCTGGTTACAGTCAGATTGTAAAAACTCTCTATGAAGTGAGCCGGAAGAGAAACAATTAATTTGGGTCCAGAACAAAGCAAGTGCTTGAACAAATCAAAAGATTGTACATGCAATAGCCTTTGGGCCCGTCCGAACAGGACAAGATATTAAAAAAGTGGTCTATACAGCAGCTGGGGATGATGGTCCTACCAGATGAGACTTGAGGTAGACCCCTAGGATTTTGAAGTCAAGGATACAAGGGCCCCGAGGCCAACTACACTCCAACTGAAAAAGAAATATTAGCAGCATATGAAGGAGTTAGAGCTGCTTCAGAAATTATTGGTACTGAAGCGCAACTCCTCCTGGTGTCACAATTACCAATACTAGGCTCGATGTTCAAGGGTAAGACTGCTTGCACTCATGATGCCACTGATGCTATATGGAGTAAATGGGTTGTATTAGTCACTTGAAGAGCTCAAATAAGAAATCCCAATTGTCCAGGAATCTTAGAAGTGATCATGGATTTACCAGCAGGTGAAGACTTTGGAATGCCACCAGAAGAGGTAACAATGCGTGAGGAAGAAGGCCCACCGTATAATCGATTGCCAGATATTGATAAGCAATATCTGGCATATAAAGCAATAAAGCAATAAAGCTGTGTTTACTGATGGATCTTGACATCTTGTAGGAAATCATCGAATGTGGAAAGCTGCTGTGTGCAACGAGTCAGCAAAGCTGCTGAGGCAGAAGGTGAATCAAGTCATTTTGCAGAGATAAAAGCCATCCAGCTGGCTTTAGATACTGCTGACCGAGAAAATTGGCCAGTGCTCTATCCCTATACTGACTCTATACTGGCAGCAAATACCTCGTGGCATTAAGCAATGGAAGTGGAATAACTGGCAATGCAGAGATAGACCTATCTATCTCAGCTGCTCCATTGTGGGAAGATATTGCTTCTCAGCTAAAGAAACGAGTTGTAATAAAAATTACATCATGTAGGTGCCCAAGCACCTAAAAGTAGAGCCACTAGGGAACATCAAAACAGCCAGCAAGTGTATCAAGCTGCTGTGTCAATCAGGTGTTCCAAACAGACTTAGACTGGGAACACAAAGGTGAATTATGTTTAGCTTGGTGGGCCCATGACACTTCAGGACATCAGGGGAGGGATGCAACATAACTGTGCTCGTTACCAAGGGTAGATTTAACTATGGATGCTATCACGCAGGTCATCCACATCTATGAAATATGAGCTGTAATCAAGCAAGCTAAATGGTTAAAACTTTGTGGTAAGGGGAATAATGGTCAAAATATAAATATGGGAAGGGCTGGCAGGTTGATTGTATTATACTGCCTCGAACCCATCAGGGTAAGTGCTACATGTTGACAATGGTGGAAGAAATCACTGGATGGCTGGAAACATACCCCATGCCTCATGCCACTGCCCGGAACGCTTGAGAAGCGTTCCCGGGCCTTGAGAAGTACATCTTGTGGCAACATGGTCCTTCAGAAAGAATTGAGTCTGATAATGGGACTCATTTCAAAAACAGTCTTACAGACAATTGGGCCAAAGAACATGGTATCGAGTGGGTGTATCATATTGCTACCACGCACCAGCCTCTGGAAAAAATTGAACAATACAATGGTTTGTTAAAAACTACTCTGAAAGCAATGGGTGGTGGAACTTTTTAAAATTGGGACAGGAATTTTGCACAGGCCACCTGATTAGTTAACACCAGAGGATCATTCAATCGAGCTAGTCCTGTTCAGTCAGACCCTTTACATACAGTTGAAGGGGATAAAGTCCCTGTGGTGTATGAAAGGAATCTGCTGGGGAAAAGTGCATGGGTATTTCCTGCTTCTGACAAAGGCAAACCCGTTCAGGGGATGCTTTTGCTTCAGGACCTTTAAGTACTCAGTGGGTGATGATGAAAGATGGTAAAGTACAATGTCTACCTCAAGAGAATTTAACTCTGGGTGAGAATACTGAATATAGAATGAGTGTCTTTCAGGATGACGTAGTCATATTGACAGGAGTTAGCTTCATCAAGCTCCTGAATCTGTTTCCTGTTTACTGCTGAGTCCAGTCTGGGCCTTCCCCAGTGCCTGCTCTGCAGCATCAGTGGTGATGGTGGCATGACTTCCATCAGGGGGCTTGGGTTCAGCTGGTTTTGCATATATTTGTATATATTTAATTTTATTTTTATTGCTCTCATTAAAGCACTTTTAATATTCTTTCCAATCTGTAAGTCTCTCTCTCCCTTATTCCCTTTCTCTTCTCCTTTGAGGAGGGAGAGGAGTTAATAGAGATCATCTGAGAGCCTTAACCCATGACACAGGTGTTAGATATGTTTACATTTCCATTAATGATACGGAGAAGACAACACATGAAATATTAACTAAATTAAAATATTATTTTAAATTGAGGCCTTATTTAAATATCTCTAAGATATAAAAAGATGATAAATATTTACAGGCAACAGCAAAACGAGCTGAAAAAATATGACACTGGAAGATCTTGAGAAAAATAGAAAACAAAATGTTTTACGTATTTCTGTTTTAACATGATAGTAATGATCTACTGCCAACAAAATATAATAACCTAATTAACATAATGAACACCCTAAGAGTTATCAGAGATTTCAAATTAGTCATGGGATTACAAAGTGGTTTAAGAAAACTAAACAAATCCCTTTCCATAATATATAATAATATGTCTGAAAACTTTCATGCATCAATAAAATCAAATAAAGTAAAAAAAAAAACCCAAACAAACAAAAATATAGAAGCTGACATTACTAGACCTTAAAGGAATGAAATAAATATAATTCAGTTACAATGTTTCATTTGCTGGTATGACAATTTACTGCATGCCCTGTCTTCCTTGTTATTGAAATCACATATTTACAATCCTGGTTTTAATTAACTGATGAAGGAGTGTGAAACTTCAGTGAACAACAAAAGTCTGAACAAAGCAGCAACGGTAAAAAAGAAAATGCTTTAGAAAAGACTTCTTATTTAGGCATGAAAAGTTAATAGGGATAATGGAACTAGTATGGATAGTCCTGAAATCACATCTTAAAGTTGAACTTAAAGCCTTTGGAACATTTATTTGAATAATACTTAATAACAGAAGGAGGAGTACTTCAATGTCTATTGTTTGGATGAGGCCAGAGTGAAAAGTACTGCAAGAAATGTTCACAGTTCATCTTCAAGGTTAATTTTCAAAGCTCAAACTGAAGACCATCAATAGCAAAATTTCTTGTGAACATTTCTTGTTTTTGATGTGCCGGTTCATTGATGAGTCAAGTTTCACTACCACCAACTCTTATTGACAAATAGTTGGTTTAAATCAAACCAAACCATTAGTGCTTGACTTGACCAGGCTGTGAAACATTTTTTATTCTCATGCCAGAGCTGAGAGGTCATTTCAGAAGCCAAAAACAAAGGTGAATTTTAATACTGTTTATGCAGAACTGTTCTATTGTTTTCATATACATTAACATATTTATCCTCCCAATAAAGCTTACAAGCAAACGTGTTTTAATCTTTATGTTTTCTAGAAAAGTTTCTAAATCTTCCAAATGTTTCACCTGTGGAAAGATGTCTTGTAGATCCATGAACATAGCTAAATTCTGCTGCATCATTAGCTTCACGACACATAAAACTAGAACAGTCTGCATAAGCTCTCTTGTCACACCATGCCACAACCCTCTGAGGAACAGATTATTCCCTTCTTTGCAGTGGCAACTGTATATATAATTGAAGATCCTTTCCCTTTTGCATTAATGTCTCTATCCCGGCTTTCACTCCTTAAACAGACTTACATTTAAATCCTCTTTATGCTTCCTTATGTGGCAAAAATAAAATTCCTTCAGTTTCAAATCAGTTGCAATGAAATCAGCACCAGTGAAATTGGTGACACTTCTGGGTCCTGATAACATGCCCATAAGGGTCATAGCATAAAGATTTCAATCAGACAAGGTTTTCTTCCTTACTGCTTTATCAGGACAAACAATAGTGTAAGCATACTATAAACAAGAAATTAACTTATATTTCATCAAGTCAATTGATGTTCAGACTTCAAAATAAGACCTTGTCACTCAGAGATAAGACTCTGGTGGGTTTTCTCTCCGATTTTTATTAGCACTCCAAGAAAGAGCTGACAGCTTCTGTTCTGAGTTGGATGAAACCTAGTGGTCCAGTAAAAGAGAGAGAAAATATTTTTGTTTGCAATAGTTCGTTGCTTATTATAAGTTCATTTTTCTTGAAAAACAGAAGCATAACCAAGCAAGAGACTTGATACATTAACGTTATTAACAACCCAGGTAGGAGGATATTTTTCTGAACCACAAATTGCCATGTGGGAGGACATGCGTCCAAGGTAGCTAGTGAAAGATTAAAAATTGGTTAAATAAATAAAAATCGGTTGTTCTATGTAAAACACCAGGATTTCATTTTTTGTTATAAATTAAAAGAAAATATAGTGTTGTTTGGACATAAGGAAGTGAGTTCAATTGTTGAAGTTGCAGTAAAACCAAATGCAGTTATAGTAGTTTTTTTAATTGCTACCAAGCACTTCAGGAAATACAGAGAATAGCAAAATTGTTAAAGCTGTTGAGTTTACTTAGATACTTCCTGCCATGAGTCAGCTCTCAGGGACAAGAACTGAAAGAACTTCATCAAGCAGGCACAGTGCACACAAGGGACAATGAGAAACAAGTTCAACATATGAGAATCATACACATCAAGTTCCTGGGAAGTGCTCATTTCTGCATCATTTCTAGAAGCTTGATTAACTGCGGGAAATGATAAACTGCCCACGAAAGTGCATGCTGTGGAGGCAGCCTTTTCAAAGATACATTTCTGATGCTGAAGAGACTGCCTTACCAAAGCAGTGTATTGCAAGTCCAAAGACAGCCAATTATTCTGTTCGGAGACCATATACACTCGGTTTTGCTCTTGACAAAACATAAAGGGAGCCAGCTAAGGCCAAACAATCAATTTCTGTTTTTTTGCCCTTCTAACTTTTACTTTTTTATCATAACATATCCATTATTTCAAAGAAGCTTCAGTGATGTCATTTAGACAGAGTCTGCACACGTTTGAATCCACATAGGTTTGCAAAGAAATGACAGCTGATAGAGAGGAAAAGGATTTTAGCTTTCAGGTTTATAACCTTTGCTTTCCTTTGTAATCAATAAGCAATAACAGTCTTTAAGCTTAAAACACCTGGTAACCTTTCTGGGTATATTCTGTTTCTTTCTATTGAAACACTTCTTAGTGATTTTAACTAATAGGAAGGTTTATTCTAAGAATAAATTAAATAATAGTTTATCAGATCTCTTTTAATACATCGTATAAGTTTGTATTTCACCCAACCATAATAATCCTGACAGTCTAACAAATCTATCAATGGAAATACTGATATTTTCTAGCATCATTACAGTTTTAATATCTCTTATGTTCTTCATAAAATAAGAAATACAGGGTTGGACAGAGTCAAAGGCAATAATTTAAAACATTCTCTTCTGCTCAAATAGAGTTAATTAAACCTAGATCTCCCGCAGAATCTGTTTATATTTAATTTGATTATACAAACATGATTTCTCACTCTACTTGTCTTTTCTCTATATACACTTGCATCATGCAGTTCTGATAATCTTTGGTCATATATTACGCTTAATTTCCAAACAAGGTTTAGCCTCATGTTTATAAAATAATTTACCTTAAAAATAATGCAAGCTAAATTAGTAAAACGAAAGAGCAACTCTGTGTCTAAAAAACTGTTTTCTACAAAAATTAGGAGAGAAAAAACTCTACCTAGAAATAGTGTTTAATTGCATCTGTGTGTGACTCAGAATAAATTCTGCAATATAATCTGAAACACTATCTAATGCTTAAAATGGAAGTGTTAATTCATTTTTCTGTTTTAAACTAAAGCCTTTTACTTCATGGAATGTGGAATCGAGCATGCTGTTAAGCATCAGAGGTGATCTTTAAGGGGAGCCTGAAGAACTAATAATTCCTTCAGAGGAATACAAAGAAAATTTCTGAGTTCTGCTGTTGCATCCAGATTATACCCAAGGCTCAGGGGTGTGGCACTTGAAAACTTATAGCTTATGTGAGCTAAAAACACACACCTTATATGCAAAACCAAGAATCTATTGACAATCTAATTAATGTCCTTACAGTCTTATAATAATTACTAATCCAATTAAAATGATGCTAACACTTACAGGACAAATTATCCAGCTGTCATATCTCATTCCCAACAATAATACGTTTAAAAGCAATACTCGGAAACTTTGGTTTTACACTTTTACTTCCATTGCCTTCAATGTCCTATGGTCAATGTGACAATGTTTATTAGGAAGCAGCTTTGGGGGTTACAGTGAGTCCTCGGCATCCCAAGTTCTTTGTTGGGTGGGGCATGATGTTGAGGCAGGGAGTTGTCTCCTTCTTGCATTCGTGTTCTTTTTACACATATACTAACACGGTCCACCTTATTCCCTTTCTTACCTTCAAAACCATGTTTGTCAAAGATAAAAAGGCAATTGACCACTGATTATTTGTTTTTATATTTCTGAAATGTCAACCAGCAGTTTCCCTTTCAAGTTCTCTGTTATCAGTCTTTAAGATGTGACTTCCCGATAGCATAATGTAATGTGTTAACTGAATCTAATTAGATACACACATACATATGTATATATAATTTTCTAAAATGCTTTGCTATTTGCTCTTAAAATTTAATAGTTAGAGCAATATCACTGATACATTATCCAAATTACTTTAGAACATTGACTGGGACTATGACTAAACCAGCCAAAATAAGATTTCTAGCTGTTTAGTACAATACTTTGGTTTTTATGCTGGAATTACCTCACTGGCTTGGCAGAAGAATTGTGCTTGAAGGCAGGCTACTGGTTAATCCATCAAAATGGAAATATATCTGCTACTGAGGCCTCTTAAAGTCATCCTGATGACCTTAGGAGGTCATCCTGAGATGTCTAAGCCTGGCCAGTCCAGTACCACCCATTATTGCATGGAAAATTTGTGAATTCTGTTGTTTGTTCACTGATTTTCAACAAATTGTCCCCTCCATGACATATATCATCTGCCTTCTGATTACCAGCGATATGACAGTTTTGGTAACATCCTATGTGGTAAAGGAGTATTACTGGTTCTTTATTTAATCTGTAACCTTAATTCCTTCCCTGCCTTAGGGATTAATTTTCTGTTGAATGTAGAATGTTCTATTATCAAAAAAGATTCACACAGACAAGATTCCACAAAAACACATCACTTACTTTCATCCACATGTTTCCTTCAGTGTGTGACATC
Organism: Buceros rhinoceros silvestris; assembly: GCF_000710305.1. Classification (NCBI taxonomy): domain Eukaryota; kingdom Metazoa; phylum Chordata; class Aves; order Bucerotiformes; family Bucerotidae; genus Buceros; species Buceros rhinoceros. Next base: position 8,002 of record NW_010421357.1, read on the forward strand.
CTGAAACCTACCTTTTTCACATAAGTAATAGACAGTAAAACAAAATGTAACTTTTAAAATACGGTCTGTAAGAATATGAAACTTTTTATCGGAGATTCTATCAAGACAGTCCCCTGAACTTTTCAAGGCTCTTTTAAAAATTCCTAACTTAATCAGAAAGGCATGGCAGAAACTTGTTTTGTTTAGATCAAAGTTTTAGAAGTTCTGTGTTTACATTAAATATTTAAATGAGACTGTATGGAGGAAAATAATCTTGACCTTCCATGTTACTGAACACCTACAATTTAAATGGAGTTGCTGGTCCTCAATGTCTTTGAAAACAGTATTATAAATCAGATTAGGCATTCCAACTGAGGTATTTGAATTAATAATTACTGACTGTTGTTGACTTTTCCCCTTTCTCTAGTACTTATCATTTGCATTTTCATTATTAATTTACTATTTGCATTGCAACAGAACCTACTTCTCACTTTATTCCCAAAGGTATTTTATATCAGTGCCTAACTTTTTGCATCTTTTTTTCCTGTTATAATAGTTACTTGTTGTTCTAATACTTCTAATTTCTTACATTGGTAGTCTTTTTTATTTGTCTGAATAGCTAAACTGAAGATTGTAAGAGAAATAATTTTTAAGAACTTTGTTTCAGAGACTGAAACAGAATGATTAGAAAAGCATTTTGATGCATTAGTATAAACCAAACTCAAACACTAAGTGCATTTTCTAGAAAAGCTGAGCTTCAGCCAGAGATGAATAACAAAAATGTTATGTAACCACCTATGCAATGATTAATGTAATACATGAATCCAATATGAAATAACTGTTATCAGGACAAGAATAGGGGAGAGAAATGAAAACACAAAAAAAGTTTCTGAAAGAAGTAGCTGAAAATTTTGAGTCACAAATATTTAGAGGTGGATTAAAGAGACAGTGAAAATAAATGCTTCTACATTCTTTTCATTCCCATGGCAATAAAATAACAGAAAATAACTGGAAATTACTTGGCCTGCACAAATTAGGGCAGAAAATTTTGGAATATTGCAGTTCTTTTCAATGCTATAATTCCAGTGTGCACTATACCACCATCAGAGTAAATGAGCTTTTGAGAATCAGACTTCGTATGGTCACATATTTACATAATTTTTATGGGCTCCGGTTTATTTAAAATTATAACATGATAAAACTAACTTGTCTTTAGCTGTTATAGAGGAAGTATGAATATAAGTATCTTTTATTTGAGTTATTTATATAACATGGGGGAGTATATTTACAATGCTTATCCCTTCATATCTGAAACAAGGGAATATTTAGCTTTTAGTTAATATATAATATATAACAACATTAGATGGAGTGGCTTGATTTGGGCTAATAATTTATATCATATATTTCTGTATCCATATCGTCATGCTTTAAACTCAGCTGACAACCAAGGACCATGCAGTCACTTTATAACTCCTACAGGAGAGAATACCACAAAAGGCTTAAGGGTCAAAACTACAGACAGGGAGGGCTCACTCACCAATTATGATCACGGGCAAAAGAGGGACTCAACTTGAGGAAAAAAATAAATTTAATTCAAACAACAGAATCACTGTCAAATCACCAATAAGAGCAGGACAGTGAGAAAAAGTCCAACAGAATCTTAAATATATCTTCCCCCCTCCCTCTGACGTGGTGCAGGGTTGAGGGGGTAAAAGATGGGGGTTGCGGCCAGTCCCATTTCAATCCATGTTATTTCTGCTGCTTTTTCCTCTTCAAGGGACACACTCCTTTCATTCCTCCCCTGTGGCAATGTGGCATCCCTGCTACAGGAGACAGTCCTCCTTGAACTTCTCCAGCTAGCACAGGGGTCTGCCACAGGCAGCAGTTCTCCCACCAGCGAACTGCCCCATCATGGATCTCTCTCAGAGTCACGGCCTCTCTCAGGGTCTGTCACCTGCTCCAACGAGGCCCTCTCCATGGGCTGCAAGCAGCCTCTCCAGTGATCTCTGAGGACTGCAAGGACTCAGCCTGCCCTCTCGCTATATGGGCCAAAGGGAATGGCTGCTCTGGAGTGCCTCTCCAACCTGACCCCTTCCTCACTAACCTGGTGACTATATGGTTGTCTCTCTCTCTCTCTGCCCTACCCCTCTCCAAAACAAAAGAGCTCCCAAAACAAAGGCTGTTGCCAAACAGGCTTTCCCTATTAAATATGTTTATTACAGAGGCACTGATTGGCTCAGCCTTGGCCAGAGGAGGGTCCAGCTTGGAGCCAGAGAAGCTTTTTGTGAAGCTTCTTAGAGGGCCTGTGCCAGCAGCTCCATCCCCTCCTACCAAAACCCTGCCAGACACAAGCCAGCAGCCTCCTCTCCCCCTCATCAAAACCCCGCTAAACAGACCAAACACACACATACACACAGAGTATATGGCAAGCTGGTTTCAGCTACATAAAAATTAAAAAGTTTTTGAAAAGTTTTGACATTTTGATTTCTCTCTCTTTAGAGAAAATATTTCAATTTGAGCAGTTATAGAGGCATCATTACAAAGTAAACAATCAGGAAAATGTGTATTTCCAGATGTCACATTTGACTCAATGTTCACATCTATTGTAGTAGGTGTTTATTCTGTGCCTACTATTATAGTAAATCACTGACTGGTGCTAGCGGCAGATGCTTAATGAACAGCAGAGTACAGTTCTAACTATAAGTAAAAAGAAAGTTGAGATATAGAAAAAAACAAGAAGGGAGATTTAAAAGAAAATAAAGGGATAAATCAAACTGAGATCTAAGTGGCCTATTGAAAGAGGTCAAGTGAGAGTAAGAAGACAGACTAGGGTATGCTTCTATCCCTATGCCAGCACAGGGGTGCACCTTGCAATGAAATTTACAGTGCCCATATTGGTAACTGACAAAGACAAACCTGTATTTTAATTCTACAGTAATTCAAACACATTTCACTGTGTCCTTATGGTATTATAAATATGATCTTAATAGACATACTACATATAATTGAAGAAACAGTGGTTCTGTCAAAAGGGAAAAATTCCTAATTTCAGCTCCCTTTTTAGTCAATTCCCCAAGTTGAATATGATTCCAGAGAAAGTGTTAGCATATCTTATATTCCTGTTAGAGTCAGTCTTAAGTAAAGGATACTTCTGTATTGCATTTAACTTCTGTTATCTGTTCCATCATTATGGGTGACCTCTGTTCTGTAATCATCATGTATTGAAGGTCAGACACAACTCCAGCACTGTGAGTGTGAAAATTTCTCTATGAGGTAATAAAAATTCTAGCAGTACTATTTCTATACCTTTTCCAGGTATTGAAACTGTCCAAATTGATATTTGGGATCTAAAGCCAGAATCTGTCATATTTGTCTGAGCATTTTATGTTCTTACTAATTAGAATAAGGAAAGAATATACATAAGGTGCAGGGAACTAGCAGCTGAGATTTTACGTGACAACAAAATAAAATTTGGAACAGTTAATGTTTAATTTGTGTCAGTCCTTAGAGATTTCCAGAGCCTAGTTTTTTAATCAATATGGACCAATGCTTCATGTTGTACTAAAATTACACAATTCATTCTTTCCTTGCTGGTACCACAGATGTTACTCTCATCTATACTGTTTGTTTTAAATGTTCTTAATATTTTTTATTTCCTTCCTATCAACACAAAACAACACTCTACATTTTTCTCACCAACAATGTCTGGTAATTTGGGGAAAAGAAACTTTCTTTATCTAGTGATCTGGAAAACCAGTTCTCTATAAATACATTTTGAGAACATGTTTTGGCAAGAGAGAAGTTTCAAAATACTGATATGAAAAAGAAAATATTTTCATTTTAATATGAATAATACTATTACCTAAAATTGACTTCTTATTTATTAGAGAAATTTTTAACTTAATATTTCATGGAGGACAAGAGCAATCTCAAATGGGTCTAGGAGGCAGTGAGATGAGTCACTCATCTCACGTCACAGCAAGTTTAGTAATGAAAACTGAAAGCTAGATGAGATGACTTTTATACAAGAAGTTTTATTCTGTAGTGCGAAGCTGATAGGCATATGTAAAAGTTTCTATATAAAAAAAAATGTTACCAAATGCAAAGAAGACTAGAAAGGTATGGATACCTAATGTGTCTTTATTTCATCCACTTCTCACCAAATTATGAATATAATCAGTTACAGTTTAACAGTTTACTTGATAAATACTGAGGATGAACAGAAATTTAAATTAAGTACATTACAAAATGTTTATAAAAAATGGCAAGGTTGATAGGAAAAAATCCAACATTTTCTGATCATTTCCTGAGCACTGTTTTTAATGTACACAACCAGATGAAATGAGAGTGCAATCAAACAATCCGTGTTTATCAATGGTATAAATTATTTTTACTGTTGACAAAAGGTAGATATTTGCAGTAGAACAACTTCCTTGGAGTTGTATCTTCATTCACTTGGCATAGTGTAACAAGCCATATAGTATCTCATGACCAAATCAATCTCACATACTGTGTGATAACTTGGGACAGAATGTTAGTAAGATAAAAAGGCAGAAAACTTTCTTTACGGAATTATTTTCCCTGAGTCCTGCCATACTCTTCATAACCCCTTTCTGCCACCTAACTGATTTTCTTTGCTTGTAACATCCAGGCAAAAGATCCAAAACATCTAGCTGTGCCTTTGTGCTAACAGTCTTAGAGTGTTTGCTCATGTTACTGAAAGATATAACTTAACAGCACCGTAGGGGATATCAGGGATCCGTTCTGCATAGTTGAGCACAACTCAGTGGGGTTTGTTAGAACCTGATATACATCAAGAGCTGGCTCCGCTTATGCTATTAGCTGTGGTCAACTGCAGTCACCATCCATGTGGCTAAATTGTGTGATCCCTCAACATGAATTTAGGTGTTTTCCCATGAGAGGTTCTGGTTTTCTTTCATGTGGTGACATTAAAACTTGATGGAGTGTGTATTTTCACAACTAACCTGTTCTTCTGTGAACCATTCTTCCGGGTATCTTTTTCCTCAGATGTAGATTAGTCTTCTCCTAAAACATCATTGATGTTTTTCCAGACATTGTTAAAGAAAGCCCTAGTAAATTCTTTGTTATACATGAATTTTTACGCTCTAATTCTCTGGTTTCTCAAGGCCTTCACAAATGTAAGTCACATAGAAACAGTAAAAGAATATACATTGCATACATTCTTTTCTATATCTTATTCTTAAATATATATATAAGAAACACTATATATTTTTCATATGTATCTTTTAATAAATATGTAAAATTGTTAAACTACTTGCTATTGAAATCTATTTAATAATGGCGATGTTATTTGTACTAATTTGTCATGCTTCCTTTTCAGCTCATGGAGGATGTTTAGTTCGAAGCTTTCTGAGCAGTGGATCTGTGGGTAAACTGTTCCCAGGGCACCTTTTGAATGTCTAATATGCACTCAGAAATTTAAAGCAATGCCACCTCTGGTATGCTTAGAGTATACAGAATTGGTAGTCACTGTAACACATTAGGATAGACTTCTTACCTCCCTCTATGTGAATATTCAGAAGTCTTTGTTGTTATTTGCACAGAATTATCACTCATTTCCATTTTTATTACTTTAGTTTCACCTCTTTAATTTTCATTTACACCACTATATATTTCATTACTTCCAAATTCAACAGCAGTAATTTCTCACATGTATTTTGAGGAACTGATAAGTATAATCTAGAAGCTACCACAAACAAATATCAATAAGCAAACCAGAATAAGCTGGTGTACACAGAAACAGGAAAAAATATTTTTGTATCAAAATGACTTTGTGTTTCACTTTATAAAAGTGTTCAAATAGGGTGAAATATGGAAGCAGATGAAAAAAACCCTCAATTTTTAAAAAATGCAAAAATCTCCAAATGACTGTGAAATGTTGAAGCAGCCAAGAATATAAATATTTTAGATTCAAAGTTCAAGATACAGTGTTGTGTAAGAAAAGAGACAATTTTAGAGACGGTGATTGTTCATCTCTTCCATTATTCACAAAAGCCCTCATCAATATCTGTATCATGATCTATACAGATTTGGAAATTTAACAACTGTGAATGCATTTTAAGCAGAAGATAAGGTAATGAAGATAACTAATCCTTTTTATACTCACTTAAAAACATTTTCAAAAATTAGACTGAATTATATCAGGAAGTGTTTTATCAGGAAACTAGGCAGAAGCAATCTGTTGAAGTGGAAGCAATGCTTTAAGGGAATGATGTTTGGACAACAGAATTTCGAGAATAAACGGAAATCTTTTACAGACTAAAAGTAGCATCACACCATTATAAGACTAAGAACATAACTGTTTGAGATCTGTTTATCCTTGTCATAGTTCTGCCAAAGGGAAGTTCTTGCCAAAGCCCCAAGCTTTTGTTCAGAGAATAGGGATTGTTGTTTGGTGGAAGCTGCCGGCCTGAATTAAACCTACTTTTTATTTCAACAGAAGATTTAGGGACCTGAGAAGAGACCATCAAAGATCACTGTATAGAGTCAGAAGCTAAGTTAGCTAACAAGATACTCAGATAAAAGGGTGGTAAAAGGGTGTCTTTGTTCCTATGCTGTCATCTTCAAAATAAATGTATCACTGACACAATTCGTAGCCTTTGCAGTCACTTAGTGAAAAGATCCATCCCCTTCTTTTCTGTGGTTACCCCACTCATTCAGAGTAGTTGAGAATCTGGATTTTTTTTTTTTTAACTTTTGATTAAGCTGATGTGATGTCATCTTTTGCCAAATACAGTAATTGCTTTAAGTAGCCCAAAGATACCTTCAGGCATCAACATAGTACACTGTTGTACAGAATGACATGTGGCAAAATGGTGTTTGTTTAACTGGCTTTGTCTGTGTGGCCTGGAAATCAGCTGGTTTGCTGTGAAGTAAGGTTGTGGTATTGTGTACAACGGCTTCTGTGAATGACCTTTCCAAGTCGCAGCTGGCATTGCCCACCCCATGCCTCGTCATGCAAAAGGAGCTTTTAGGACTCTTCTGCTACCTTAGTCCAGGTCTATACCTCCTCAGAAAACAAAGCTTCCTCTTCAAGCAGAGTGGAGAAATTCAAGTTTCTCCAAGATGCTGTGAAGTCTTAGCTTTACGTGAATGCAGTGCTTCCCTCAAACTCTCCTTCTCTGCTTCTCATTCTGTAGGAAGACTGGTGAAGAAATATATGAATGACTTTCCTTAATATTGTTAAGAAACTCACTTGCAAGGGAATATTGATTCTCCATTTCTTCCTGAAATGATTATTTAACGTTCTGATATACGCGCTGAGATAATGACTGAAACCCGCGTGTGCCTGTTTCAGGGTGAGGTGTCTAATTATAAGGCTATCTATGTAGTGACTTTTGGTTGTTAAATGAGTATTGGATCAGCCTTTCTTCAGAAAGAATAGCAAAAATCTCTCTTCCCACTCTCCAACTGCTTTGGGATATTAGTTTATAATGTAGAATATACATCTGGCAGAAGAGGATTTTTCTACACAGAAGATCATCTAATTCTGCAGATGCTTTCTAACCACTGAATTATTGGACTGAAGAAGGAGTGTAGGCAGGTAGAAATAGGGCATTTCACATTCCTGCATTTATATTTTATGTAGAGTTCAATCTAATAGTGGTCCCTGAGAAAAAGTATGAGAATAATTCTTAGAAGCAAGAAACTCAAGACAGTATTTGGATCTGATCAGACAGAGGCAGGCTTAGATGTCTCATGTCTCTCCTTAGAGTCAAAATGTTGAGATAATTTTTTGGTTATGTGGGCTGTGAAGTGGACAGAAAACTGGCAGGGCTTTTATGATTTGCGATACAAAGCTCAACTGCCACCTAGTTACTATAGACATCCCAGTACTAGGGCTGACACAGTTTTACTTTATTAGGAAGCCTGGAGGGTGGGACAGAATGCAGTCATGAGAGACTTCTTCAGAAAAAACACGGAAAACAAGAACAACTATTTTTCTAATTGAAATGGTCTTTAAGTATGGCTTAATTTCTTGCATAGTTTCTAAATAAAATGTTAAATATTTTAAATGAAATCTTACAACAAATAACTGCGGAGTTCAGTAGGCTAAAAACCACAATGCATTCTAATCCTGAAATGTGAATGTTCAGTTCACTGCATGGAGAATTTGAATAGTTTGAATAGTTTGTCAGTGGTAAATGCTTCTTTTTATTCTTCTAGCATTAAAAATTTAAACAATCATAAAACACAACAACTCTCAACTTTGAAGTTCAACTTTGAAGTTCTTCCATATTCGGGACCTAGGTAAAGATTATAGACTTCAACATGCAGAACAGATTTTTAAAATACTGTTTGAACTTCCAAGTGGAGAAATCCGTTAAAGATTCAAAATTTAGCATGATTAATATCTAGCTGTACATATCAATGAATGATGGTTATCTTTCTTTTGTCAAAATATACATTGTTTCTAGGACATATTTTACGTAGATTATATGGATATTTGTTCATTTGAATCGTTAGTTTGCAATTCTGTGGATCTATAACAGTATTTTAAACAGAGAGAAATCACTAAATGTTCTGTGCCAAATCTGTTGGAAAAATGTTAACGATTCAGAAACACCTAAAGGCAGCTGATAATCCACGCATTTTAAACAACTGCAAATGAGTCCATATCTAATTAAATACAGCAGGGGCACCTCTGTAAGATTTTCAGCATGTGTAATTTCAAACACCACAAATCAGCTAAACCAAAGATATTCTGATGAGCAGAAATAATTTATACATTAGAGGCTTTCTCCACTGTTATCTTTGAAATTCAAATTAAAGACTATAGAAAGCTGTGCCGCTGGGATGTTTTGCATCCATCTGACAATACATGGGATACAGAAATGTAAGTCTTATGAAGGAAATCAAAGAAATTAAACCTCCAGTATGTTACAGAAAAAAAAAAATTCTAATTATAACATAAGCATTGTTTTATTTCAAAGACATATTCGGTATTATGCTGTGGTTTTACTGAGAGACAGAAACAGATACTACACTTCTGTCTTATTGTGTTGGCAAAATTGGCTGCTAAATCACATGTATTCTTCAGGCTACTTTCTGGAGCACTAGAGTTGTAGAAAGCTGTGGGTGCACTTGTGGCATATTCATTAATTTGTACTAAGATCCATGAAAATGTAATTTTTTTTTCATAAAACCAACTCAAAAACAAACAAACAAACACACACACTCCCACCCCCACCAAAACATAGCTATTACTTTGTTGCTATAGCTATTACAATTTGGAGCCAGAGAACCCATTCAGCTAAAATAGAAGTAATTTTCTTCATACTTAAAATGAAGACAGACAAGACCCAGTACATGATGAAGGTCAAAACTGTTTTTAATTTTCCTTCCATAGGTAGAAGTTTTACTAAGCCACAACACAATCAGCTTATGCCCTTTGCTATCTGCACTTGGAGTAATCCAGTGGCTCAGAATCTTTACAAGAAAACTGTTTCATAACACTTAGATAAGTTTGGAGAGGTTTTCTAAACATGTTAAAATTTCAATTAGTTCCATTAAAAATTCTGTGCTTTTTGACATTCTTCTATCACTGAGATGAATGTGGTTTTATTTTTTTTTTAATTAAATGTTCCAGTGTAATATTGCAAAGCATCAGCTGTAAGATTCTTCTGTACCAGTAAGCATGACTGTAGTACTGATTAATTTCATTACTATGCATATATCCATTTTTAGGCATTATTATTTTTCTGAAATAAATGGCATAGCACCATTGCTACTGGAAGAGAATCAATAAAATGTTGCCTAAGATAAAAAGTATATTAAAAGTCTTCCTTAAGATTTTTGAGAACATAATCTCAGGAAAGAGTTTCAGGATCGTAAAAGAATGTAGGTATAACCAATATAATAAATATAATTCAATACCATCAGAGATGCTAAAAAAAGGGAAGGAACAAAGTGGAAAAAAAAAAAAAAGGCCACATCACATCAAGTTTCTTCCTTGCGTTCAAGAGAAAGGAGAATTTTTAGGTCAGACCATGACCCCCCAAAATGGGTCAGACCTGGAAATGTTCAGACCTGCAAAATTATTAAGGAGGGATGTCAAAAAAACAAGCATCCAATTTTGTGAAAAGCACTAGCAAAAAAAAAAAAAAATTAATTTAATTAGAGAACATTTAACTGAAAAATTAAACTTAAAAACATATTTTCATGGAAAATACAAGGGAATGTTTCACCTTATTAAAAAATGTTACTACATGTCTGACCTGCAAATAGGAAAACTAAGGTTTAAATGCTGTCTCTACTAGATGTACCTTTCCACCTTTCGTTTTGAAAGTGCATTGTTTAGTGCTTACTGAAACTGTCATAGCAGTTATTGTGACTAATCTGTGTGTAGACTTAGAAAACTATTCTTTCTGAGCTATCTTCAGAATATAAGAACATAGAAAAGACACACTGAGAATGAAGGCTTTCTTCAGGTTGGTGAATTCACTACAGAAATACATCAAGAGATACTATTAGGTGTGCTACCAAATTACAAAACTACTCTTCACAGCAGGTTTTACTCCCACAAAGCCACAAAAGAGTGTTTTGACCCTGTCCTGGTTTGAGCTAGAACAGAACTAATTTTGTTCAGTGATTTTACTTTCCAGCTCAGTCTCTTCTAAGTCACTGCACTGTCTGAAGTTAATGGCATATTTTTGCAGACAGTGTCTGCTTCTAGAAGTGACACTTGATACTTATAGCTACTACTAGAATTGTCGTGCAGAAAGGCTCTTGCTTATACTTGCTCCTCTAGAAAACCAAAGTCTCTCCTAATCTTGTGCACCACACTGGGGATGCAGTTAGGATGTAGTTAGAGGCTGCACCTGCAAGAAGGAACAGATGGGACAGGTAACCCTAAACGGCTGGTGTCCAAGTTGGACTCTATCCATTCTGTCTTCATTCCCAGTTCATGTATTGCTGAATCTAGTTCCAGATTCCAGCTCCTGCATTTGGTTCCCATCTGCAGCTGAGCCCGCTCTGGGACTTGCCCAGTGATGAAGTAATTGCAATTCTCAGGTTCAATATTGTCTTTGTATATAATTGTATATATTTTATTTTATTGTTATTGCTTCATTAAAGCAGTTTTAGTCTTCTTTTCCGATCCATAAGTCTGTCTTCCTTATTTCCTTTCTGTGTTGGGCTTGTGCCTGGAGGGGGCTTTGGTAGCATGGGAGGGGCCTCCTTGCCCGGCTCCTGTAAGAAGCTTTGCAAGAAGCTCCCCCAGCTCCAAGTCAGACGCATCCGTGATCAGGGTTGAGCAAATCATTAGCTCTGCAATAAACATGCTCAAGAGGGAAAAAAACCTGTTGCGCAAGTTCCATTGGTTTGGGAGCTCTTTTGATGTTGGAGAGGGATGGGACAGAAGGCAACCACGCAGACAGCCAGGTCAGGGAGGAAGGAGGTGGTGAGGCAAGCCAGAGCAGATGTTCCCATTTGGCCTGCATTGAGACTTCAGACTGAGCCTTTGTGGCCCACAAAGATCAACAGTGGAGAAGAGTCCCACCTGCAGCTCGTGGAGGACCCGATGCTGGAGCATGGAACTAATCCTGATAAAGGCTCTGTCTCTAAGAGAGGCCTGCACTGGAGTGATCCATCACTGGGAGGATCACAGTCCATGGAAGCGAACCATGCTAGTTGGAGATAGTGGAGGACTGTCTCCCGTGGGAGGAGTGCCACATTTCAGCAGGGGAGAACGGTGAGGTTTTTTCCCTTTGAGGAGGAAGGAGCAGCAGAAACAATATAGGACAGACTGGGACTGGGACAAGCCTTATTCCATGCTGCACCACTGGGTGGGGGGAGGATGTATCAGAGCTGGGCCCAGGAAGAAGGGAAAGGTTGATGAAAGGTGTATTTATTTTAGATCAGATTGCATTTTCACTTTCCTACTCTGATTCAGTTGGTGGGTTTGTTAAATTAAATTGATTCTGTTTCCCCAAGTCCAGGCTGTGTTTTTGCCCATGACCATCATTAGTGAGTGAGCCCACCCTGACCTTTGTCTCGATCCTGGAGCCTTTTGTTGTATTTTCTCCTCCACGACCCACTGAACGTGGGTAGGAGTGAGCAGGCAGCTGAGTTTTTTGCCGGTTGGGTGGGCTTAAACCCTGACATTTTCTCTTCCCCTTGGAGAAGTGAGAGGAGTTAACAGAGACCAGCTGTCATTTGTCTAGTGGCCAGCCAAGCCCTAACCTGTGACAGACCCTGACTGTTTATTGCTGGAGTTGAAAACGAAGGATAGGACTCAAAACCGACAACAAAACAACAACTACAACAAGAACCATAATTTTTACAAAGGTCAAGGATCTGATCTTCATTTACAGAAAAATTCTTTGCACTATGCCATTGAGGTAATTTGTGTGAAGTTTTAGGCTTGTGTAGTGTAAATTGCATCAACCTGGAGACTCCATTTTCAATGTCAGCATTGTGCAAAATGGCCATTGCATAAACAACAATCAGGCCCTGCATGTTACAGATGTAACAAGTAAATTGCAGGTTTATCAAACATGCTCCTGGGAAGAAGCATTGATATTAATCACTCTACAAGGGAATTTCTCATACTGATAGACTATTAGAATAGTCTACAAAGGCAAAATTAGCTTGTTAATAGAGAATGATTCTGCCAAGCAAGTGAAGATTTACCAAACACCACCTAATTTTGAAGAGGAGGCTCGACATAGCTTTAGTTCATTTGAGATAGGCTTATGCATTTAAGAAGAATACTAATGTTCAACTGTGAGCAATGAAACCACTAATGGCCTGATTAGTACCTACTAATGGTCTGTAGGGAGCTCAGGTTTTGTGTCAGGCAGATCTGGACTGAATTCTGTGGCCTACGGCTCTCCCCTTGTGTGGCATAGAGAATTAAATCCTTATCACAGGGATAAAGATTACATCCTACATTTGTAGAAAAAAACATGTCCTTTACCCACTCTACCCTTCCTGATAACATTTTAAGACTGCAAATGAATCTGAATAGAAAAAGAATATAAATTATAGAAATCTGGTTTAGCTGATAGTCTGATTTTTATCTAAGAGTTCTTGGCTTTTTGAGTCTTATGAAGCAATATGTACCAGATATATCTACAGTGATAAACCACAAACACGAGTGACAAACAAAGGCATAAAATTTTCTTTCTCCTCCTACTTTTTTCCCCTTTTTTCTGTGTATATATGCCTACAAAACCTTAAGATTATTCTAATGATTCCCATTTCTCAGTACAGGAATCTTACGTTTTGTGATTGACTGTAACAGATATAGGTGCCTAGATATAACCAAAACATAGGGTATATTTTCAGCATATCTTGTGCCTGCATAGTCAGAAGACACCTTAGTGTATCAAACACATTTGCTACTTTTATTTTGCTGCTAATACTCAGAATTATATTTTCAGTTTCTGATTTCACTTTTTCTATTAGCAGGGATGGAAGCTCAAAACATAGATGTATTCTGTTCTACATGAGCGAGCAGCTGTGTCATACACTACATCACTACTGGATGTTTGGTTCTTATATGCAGATCCCAAATACGCGATGGTAAAGGGAGTCTATTTTCACTTTTGTAGACTTAGTTATTTACACTGATAGTTCTTTTCTGAGTTGCAAGTTCTAAGACAAGTTTCAAATTTCATCTATAAAGCCATATTTTTTCAATTCCTAAAATAAACTATCCTCTGATAGGATCAACTGTGAGTCACAAGGGACACTACAGAATTTGGAGTGATTGAATTTGAACATTGCTTGAGGTTCATATTCTGTTCAAGATAAAATGCGAAATGATCAGACAAAAGATGCTCTCAAAGAAAAAAAAAAGGAAGAAAAAAGTAAGAAGTGAAAAGCAGAGATCAGAAAATAAATTAGCAACCAGTCAGAAACAGAATGAAAGGGGAATGAAAAGACAAAGCTAAACATTGATGAGGATGAGGAGGATTACTTCATCCCTCTGAAAGACTGAAACAAGTACCAAAAAATTTGGGGAAATAGACAAGAGTCTCAGGACTACAGTAATGCCCCTGGACCTTAGGTACCTTTGAGCTACAGAGAGATAATCATGCCAGGAAAATGTCAACCTTAACCTCACCCAGTTCCTTAAATTGTCCGTTAAAACAAATGCCATGATTTTTAGGTTCAGTAATTGTTTTTAAGTTTTATCATGCAGAGTGTAAGCAGATCTGTTTGCTCACTGACCTACGTGTGGTACATTTTTCTGTCCTCAAAAATTGAACATTTTGACTATTTAAAAAATAAACCAACTCTTCTGTATTTCAAATGAATGTTCATAGCCCATAGTACCTGCATAAAGAGATGGAAAAGAATGTCACCACCTTTACCATCAACTGAATTTTTGAGTAATAATGACCTTACTGCTATGCTTTGAGATGAACCAAATTCAATGTTCTGACGTTCTAATGTATTAGGCTCCACAGAAGTTAACAGGGGGAAAACCCTGCTTAGACACTTTGAACAAATTGAGGTGTGAGGTGGTCATCAAACTATTCAGCTTCAGCCAGATGGATTTCCCCTCAAGTATGTCCACAAACCCAGGACCCCAGGAGCCTTGGAGGTGTAACCCTAAATGTCACAAAAGCTTTTGAAGATAGAAAGCAGTGGGCAATCACAGGATAAGAAAGTGTACAAGTATTGAGCTGGGTCATTTTGTCCTGGATGAACCTAAAGGGTGGTCTGAAATTCATTAAATTTACACTTATTGGCATTGCTTCAATTTCTTTTTAGGCTTACTACATATATATTTTACCTTAGTAACACAATGTACCTCAAGAAAAAGATGTATGATTCTAAACTTTAGAAGACATGATTATGATTGTCTATCAGGAAAGATTTTTGAGGTCCATACATTTCAAAGGTTTTGCATTATTTAATTCTTCATGTTACAATTAAGAAAAAAAGAGGGAAAAAAAACCCCCGTGACTGTGCTATGTATAAGTTAATTGATCATTACATTTCTCTTGAAATGTCAGAAGATTGTTCCAGTGACATTTTTGAGAACTGGACTGAGGTAGAACATATTTTTTATCAGGTTTACTCTTTGTCTACAGAGCCAAATGAAACAGGTTTTGTTCAACACTGCTTACTGGATATGCTATTGAAAACCTGCATACTTCAGTTAACCGCTCTGCTTACATCCAAAGCTGTAAGGTTATTTAATGGTAATACACATTGTAGTTCTTTTCTAATGTATACTTTTTTGGTTTTGTGACATTTTACTCCTACCCTTGGAATACTCTCCTTTCTCATGTGTCCTGGGTTCAACATGGAGGAACCGGATGCTCTCCTGTAGTCTGGCTTTCTTCTTCCCAGAGAGCTGTGGTTTTCTCAAGCTTCTGGGAAGGAGGATACACCTCTCCGGAATGAACTCATAAAAGGGGGCGTGCTGAGAAGACTCGACACCATTTTGCCATCTTGCTTTCCCCCCTCTGCTCTATCTGCCCTTCTCTCTATCTTGTCCGTGCTGCGGCTCGTCAGGTGGACGATTACAGGCTGGACTTTTCCTCCCCGCCACCCCCCCGCAGCGTGGTGAGCCATTGTGGGGCGAAGTTTATAAGCAGCGGGGATCGGCCCGATCGGGAACTATTCTCCCTTATCTCTTTCTCTCCCTTTTCCAGTCTGGTTTAACTTGAAAATGATTTTACTTTGAGGGCATCCTCATTATTAAACTTTCCTGCTTCTATCGTGTGCTTTGGCAGGCTTTAGCCGACACACACACTATTCCATTGCATTTCCTTTCGGTGCGGAAGCAGCCCCCCTTCTCAAACCGCAACATCATGTTTACTGAAATCAACTCAGCCTTGTCTTCATATCTTTCAGTAATATTCAGTTATATTTTATATTTTGTCAGCATTCAATAATTGTTGGGGAGGAGAAAAGTTCTTTTTACGAAGATTTCCAAGATAGAGAAAATGGTGTTCCCCCCACCCCAACTTACATTTATCTCATTTTACTTATCATACGTATCTGCTCCTAAGAGGCGTAGACACTCCAGATTTGAAATTTTTAAATTCTTTTTCTGTCTCAGTGATAACACTTGATTATGAATCTATATTCAACATAGTGATTTTGTCATCCCTATTGTGTCAATCTCTATTAATGGGGTAATGGAATGTGCAACCTGAGCATCACTGCTGTGATCTGATCTTCATTGGATACAGATCAGCTGACTTCAATGGTACTATGCAGTTTATACCAACTAAGGTTATGACCCTTATGCATAGAATCCCCCCAAGTTTAGTGTTACACAACAACGTGAATGTTAACGTACACTAACAAAACCATAACATAGTACCTGGAAAATCTTAGCTTCTGTAATGATAAGAGAGACAACAGAAGGGAGACCAGACACGGAGATGGGAGATGATTTCCCCACATTCTATATTTCATTGACTCCCACAATATATCCGTCAGATAATATCTCTTACTAATAAAAAATATTGTATATAAAGCCATTGCTAGCTTATTTTTATTTTATCTGACCTCTATATGCATTTGAAATTCCAGGTTAAAATAAGTGTAAAATTACATAGATCAAGGGAAAATATACTTTCATGTGAATAATCACAGAATGCTGATGAATACAATTCCTATCTTCAAAAACTCTGAACAGTCAATAATCAAAAGAGTCATTAATAATCATTTTAGAAAACAAAACTCAAGTCATGCCTACTGTAACTGGACAAAAATCCTCTTAGTCATAGATTCAGAGCAGATTAAGGAACCAATAAGATTTGGGTTCTTGCTAACATTAAACATGGATGTAAGAAAGCACCAGTTTGCAAAGGCCAAGCTGCCTTTAGCTGTAACATCTTGGAACTAACATCTACAGCAGGTTAGAAAATCTTTTGCAGAAGGTTGATTTTAAAAAAATCTTGTGCTTGACCCAGTCATCAGTTCATAAAAAGACAGGATTGATGAGTAATTTCAGCCTGCACTGAGCATCAAATAATGAAAAAAAAAGATGGGAGAAAGCTCAAGAGAGGATCCAAATTAGTAGATAAAGATTAGAGAAGCAACTTTTATGGAAGACATTAAATAAGTAAATAAACAAATAACTCTTTCCAGTAAGTAAAGCAAGTTATCTAGGCCTGAGGAGAAGGTATGAGAAAGCATACACTATGTAAATTATTTAAATTCTACTGCAAGAGGGGTGCTAATAATGTGAAAATATGCATTTTAGAAACACTTCAAATAATATTGGGGGAATAATATTGGGAATAATAACACTGGGAAATAATATTGTCATATATAAAGTTTCATCATAGATAAACACAGACGCCTATACATTACTTAGCGACTAACAGAAGGAAGTGCTCACTAAATGAATGTCACTGAGATGAAGAGCAAGTACAAAGCATTACCATAATCATGTACATGCATTCTGTACTGTCACCTCATCAGTAACAGCAGCTTGTGGGTGCCTTTGCTTCTATGAAATACCCAGGACATATTTCTATGTGACCGTGACATGGTAAATTAGAACTTTATGGTTCTTGTACAATTCTTACTTATTAAAAGAGTAGAAATCTCATATTTCCTCTGCTTTTCTTTGCAAATATCTGAGCTAGTTTTCAAGTAGCTTGTTCAAGCATCATGTCAGTGGAGTCCAAGCCATGGCAGTGCTGTAACCCAGCTTCATGGGACCACTTCCTTTGCTGCTTGCAGTTCTGTGCTTTCATATTTACACTGCCAGATGTACCTGAGAGATCTAATTTACAGCTGGTTCAGTCCACACATTCTGCAGTCATTCTGTATAGACAATGCCCTCAGAGATACTTTTTAATTTAGGCAAGATACAATGTCTGCTGAACTCAAGTATTTACAACCACCTATTCCCCCAGTAATACAGCAACGTAGTCCTAAAAAGCAATTTATTAAAGCCTTCGGAAAGAAAAAAACATAGGCAAGTTAAAATTCAACAGACATATTCCTGTGGCCCAGCCTTATGGAATGCTACTGTCCCTTAGGGACTGCGAAGTATTCTTCATGCATTCATTCACTTTTGATTACAATGATTTCCAGGAGAAATCCCTTCTTTCATATACAAGGTCTCTTTACTAATAAGCAAATTACCATCTGAAATAAGAAATAGAAGTTAGGTTTATAATACTACGTGACTAAAACAAAGACATCTCCACATGAGAGTGTCATATAATTTGAAATGGAATTGAAGTTAAAAGATAAATATGCATCTCTTCATTCATCAATAAACTTTACTACGTAAAACAGTTTGTATATACAATAGAGTAATTATACTAGCTTGCCAAGAAAGAGATCTTTCTTAAACTGTGATTAAATGAAGACATTTAATGGAAATGTCTCTTTTCCCTGGTGCCTGTTGATAGGACAAGGGGCAACGGGCACAAACTAGAATGCGGGAAGTAAGTTCCACATAAACATGAGGAGAAAATTCTTTACTCTGAGGGTGATGGAGCACTGGAACAGGCTGCCCAGAGAGGCTGTGGAGTCTCCTTTTCTGGAGACTTTCAAAACTCTCCTGGACACCTTCTTGTGCAGCCTGATCTAGGTGAACCTGCTTTTGCAGGAGGATTGGACCCGCCATTCTGTGGTTCTGTGAAAGGCACTGAAACAATTTTTATGTTGCTGATATTGCATCAACACGTCCACAAAGTCAACTGACAAGATGGTAGAAATGAAATGGTTAGAGATGGAAATTATCCAAGTCTGCAAAAAAATAAGTCTCTGTTTGAGGTAATAAGAGCTATCCATACTTTAGACTATTAATGAACTTTAGTTTAACTTACTCATATTGTCACAGGAAATCTGAAGGAGAGAAACAAGTTGTGGATCCATTCTTAAAGCCTCTGTACTGTGAAAAGCACCCAGAATTGCAACAACTGTTCAAGAATTCCTGTTTGAGATATGCAGGATTAGATTTTACTATGAATATCACTGCATATTTCTCTTATAAACATGGAAAATTAATACATATGTACCATGAAAGAAAGAGTGCTTGTGTTAGTGAAACAGAAGATACTTACCATTAGGGCCCTGAGGGCACCAACAGGCCTTGCTGACTCTGACCAGCCCCAGCTGAGAGGTCAGCTTTCTTCTGCATGTGGCTCAAGCAGCCCCATTTCATCTCAGCCATGGCTATTGGTCTCTACTCCAGTGACACCATGGCAGCGCCAGTCCCTGGCCTTGTCCCTGCCTCTTGGATGTCAGCCGTATGCTGTAGGGGTATTTGATTGTAGTCAAGTACAACCCAAACACTAAAGAATAGCTCTTTATAAACATGTCCATAAAAAGAGTATTCAGCTTGTATGATGTCTAGAAAACTCAAAGGAAAAGATATAATTCCTATCTAGAATCTTATAATATGTTGTCCATTATGTTATCTGTAGCTGTTCTCGAAATACAGAAAGAATACTTTGTGGTTTTGATAATACTAATTCATTGCTTACACTTGTCATTTTGTAAAGCTGACTGGCTTTAGGACCATGTTCTTAACAACACTGCATATCCAAAAACAGGCAAGCTGTACTCTAGACAAAAAATAAGATTTTACAAAAAGAATTGGGGGCTTATCTGTATTCTTTTCCTTCCACAGTCTTGAAGGTCTGTAAACTTTATTTTCTGTTGAAGGTTCGTATTTGTGTTTTATGATTTCCCCTAGAATTACAGCTTCAAGAAAGAGGTAACAACTGAATTTTGAATGTCTTTGAAGAACTAAAAAAAAAAAAGAATACAAAGAAACTTCAAGTTTTGGAAACACTAAGTATTGGACCACAAGTAAGAAAAGATTATGCGTTCATCCTGCTGTGGGATAAGGAGGTAGCTCAGCACTAGAAAGCCGCTATCTCAATCCCACCACAACATGATGAGGAAGAGTATTAGAAAGTTAAAAAGCAGATTTGGATAATGAGAAACAGAGGCAAATTTAAACAACACTTTCTCCCCATCCAGCCTTCTTCTCAAACGCAGCTTTCCTCCTTACTCCTCTACCGTTTAACCGAGCTGTATAGAGAGACATGGAATGGGGGGTTATAGTCAGTCCATATTAGTTCCTCTCCAACACCATTCCTTCATCCTTGTGCTTCACCCCTGCTCCAGTGTGGGTTGTCCATGGACTGCAGTTCTGCCAGAAGCTTGCTCCACCATGAGCCTCCGTGGGATGCAGGACAACAACTTTCTTCACTCCGGTCTTCTCTGCAGGCTGCAGGGGAATCCCTGCTCTGTCTCTTGGAGTACCTCCTTCCCCTCTTTCTTCTCCAGTCTTGGTGTCTACAGGGCTGTTTCTCACGCATTTTTCTCACCCTCTTGCAGATGCTTTCTTAAAGATGTTATCTTTAAGATAACAGATGTATCACAAGCATTGCTGATGGACTCAGCTGTGTTCTGCAGTAGGTCAATTTGGTCTGGTTAGAAACAGCTGGAGTCAGTTTTGCCTAGCAAAGAGCAGCTCATGCCTCTTCTCACAGAGGCCACCCCTGCATCACTGCTACTGCCAACACTTGGACACATAAAGCCAATAGAATTGTGGAGGTCAAAGACCACAGTCCATCTACAGAAGCTGCTGAGGGGTTCTGCCTATTTTAGAGGGTTCAGATCTGCTGCAGAACTTTCCTATC
The DNA here is from genome assembly GCF_000710305.1 of Buceros rhinoceros silvestris. Taxonomy (NCBI): domain Eukaryota; kingdom Metazoa; phylum Chordata; class Aves; order Bucerotiformes; family Bucerotidae; genus Buceros; species Buceros rhinoceros. Next base: position 28,614 of record NW_010421357.1, read on the forward strand.
ATTTTGCTATTTAGACTAAAATATGGGTAACCCAGAGAAGGGACGAAACAGTGCAGCCAGTAAGCTCCAATTGGAGCCACTCAAGTAATGGTCGATGAGGAAAAGTGTTTGAGCATTAAAATATAAGCAATGTTTTCTTAATCCCTGAATTCAGCAGTATATAACAAACACCGTCTCTGTGGAAAATGGTCTGTTGCCAAGTCTTGCATTTTTGATGATTTGATATCAAACCTAATTGATGTTAGTGGCAGCATAGCAATTCTTTGTGAAGGCTTGTCCCCATCACTTATTATATTTGAGCTCATGGGAGTTTTGGCTGTTAAAACAAGGAAGGTGCTGTGATTTTTTTTTTTTTTAAGCACAAAGGGTTTAAGAATTTTCTCCTTCTCACTTGCAAGGCCATATTTCTCTCATCACTCACTTCAAAATGACTCAACCATATTTTTTTCTTTGACGTTCTTCACCTGAAGTTCATTTACATGCTGGAAGACTTCAGTACACAGAATGAGTTCATAACATCAACAGCATTAGAACAGTAACTATTTTGAGGGCTGATCAAGAGGCTACAATTGTAATGTCAGATTGCATAGAGTTTACTCACCATTCTTTCTTCAAATTAAGAACTAAACTGTACTAGAGAGAAAGAACACAAGTGTTTCTTTCAGTTCAGTTCACAAAGCTTTAATTATAATGCAAGCATGCCTGATTTATATTTAATCAGCTGAACTCTTTCAATCAGAACTCGGTGAGACGACTGGAGATTTTAAATAAGCTTATGCTTCTTAAATAAAACTAAAAGATACTAGATAATGGTTGTTGGTAAGAATACCAATTTTTAACATATATCTCAGTCATGCCCAGGAAGATTTATTATCCATCATAATGGACAAGATTCATTGCAAGTTTGACACATTTAGGCATCTAAATGTCTATTTCAGATATAAGCAATTCAGTTCAGTAGTCTAGGTAAAGGTGTCAAGGATTATTTGAGATTCTATGTGACAGGGTCTACAGGAGACCTGTACTCTTCTGGGCTACCAGCTCAAGTCTGGTACACCCAATGAAAACAGAGAGGTTTCCCTTTTTTCAACAAAGTCTGAATCCAAATAGGAATCAGAGCCTAGAGTGAGTTAGTTCTTCAAAAGGCAGAATGCGTGCTTGTTGCTTAAATACAAATATAAGATGCTGTTATAACAGAAGCAGAGTATTCAAACCACCTGTAGATATTTGTCAAATATGATACAAGTGTGGGAATTCTGCACAAAAGGCCAGGATGTTTGCAAGCACAAGCTTCCTATATTATCTCCAGGGGTGGAGACTGCTTGAGATGGCATAAATAATGGCTGAAGGAGAGAGTCTTGTAAAGATTAGATGGTCTTGTTTTGGCTAAAATTAAGAAAACAAATGTTGGAGAACCCAGTGTCTGATTAACTGCAAAATTAATATTAAAGTTCATGCCCCTCAATGTGCTAAAGAGCCTAAAGCAGTACATACTAAAAATGTGTGACTATGTAATTCAACTATCCACTCAAATGGTGCTAAACCTCACATAAGAGGCAGAGACAGATGTAGCTGGGGTATAAAATGTCACGAGGCGAGTACCTCTCAGAGGTAGAAAAGTCTGAAGACCTATCAGAGGTGATCCACAGGTTGTACTCCTATTCCTCCACCCAAGACAGGGATGCCTTCTTGGTAAGAACTGTGACTTCACCATGTGGAGAAAATACCTGTGACAGCTTTCTTTTTGCTAGCATTACTATTATATATTAGTTATGAGCACTATTGCAGCAAGCGCGTTCATCAACAGCAATTCTGAGTCTGTTATGTCTGTCACGTTAATAAACTTTTATCATTTTTTGGCTTTGAGAAATTGTTTCAGTAAAAGTCCTTTGGGCTCTGGCAGACAAAAGTTAAACTCCTACCTTTAACGCAACATACAAGAAAGAGAGGTACACGCTGGTGAGATACCTGACATTATGGACCTGCAGCTAGAGGTCAGATGAAAACAGCTTGTGACAGGTTAAATAATGCCTGTATTTGATAAACTGAATCATCTCATACAAAGCTATTTAGTTCATTCTAAAATACACGTTATCTGACTGGCGACTTCAAATTCCACCCTTAATTATCTGCACTGAGAAATCTGTATTTACCAATGGATCAGAGGAAGAAACATTCTCAGTCCTTTCACCACTTGGTTTTTCAAGGAGATGGGCAAGGCTATCCTAAACAAAATGTAAATTATCCATTTTAGTTAACAGTGTCACTTTATATCATCCTTGGAGTGACATACATCATGGCCTAGGGTGAGACTTTATCTATAACTACAGAATTTGTCAAGTTAGTTCTATGTCTACTATCGATAAGCTAAATTATGTTTAAATGAAATTTGATGAGCTCTTACAGGTTGCTGAGGGTTCTCAAGTTTTTCTTCAGGTCACAGTGCTGTTACTTAGTGCTGCATTATTTCTAGCTGAGGTTATATTTGGATCTTCTTTTCCACTGCTTTCTTTCCCCCATACTCATAGACAATCATTTTTTATAAGTTCTTAAGTGTTATGCAGAACTAATTTCTTCTCTCTGGTTTGGAGCTTTATCACACACACCGAATGCAGGTGACCCTTCATTCTGTCCTACTTTTATCTAATTTATGTTCCCCCTAAATAAGATTCTGTGCAAGTAAAACATTATTTATTGCAAGGTCAGCTTTTTCTCAGTTTTTGTTTACTACGTTATTTGACCAGGTATGTGCTGGGCACTACTCTCTGAATAGTAATGCCTTGCACTAGATGTTCAAAGTACATTCATAGCTTATGAGATGCAGTAAATCTTTCACTAACAACCCACATTACCAGCTAGGCCATTGATTCTAGCAAAAATTGAGATGGCCAGTGAATGTCTCAGTCTTGATCCAATTCTCAGTTCATGTAACCACTCAAACTAACTGGGGTTTTTTTTGTTTGTTTGTTTGTTTGTTTGTTTCATTGGTTAGTTAACTTAGAATATCTTTCCTTTCAAAACTTATCGAGACATTCTAATCCGTGACAGTTCCTCTGCTCCTGTTCTTCATCATTGCATCATACAACAGTCTGTTTGTGGCTTTATTGTTTTTCATAAGAGAAAATGACAGGAACTACTTTTGAAAGCAACTTGTTGTAGTTATTAGCATAGCCCAGAGTGGAAAGCTCAGCAGATTTAGGCTATATAATTACGGTCTCAATGTCACAAGGTAGTATGACTTTTAAGTTATGAGAGGGTTTAGGAAAGGAAATAAATCCTAAAGACCATTGAATAGCTCCTTGAACAGCTATGCTCACAAAAAAAATAAAAAGGAAATGTAGCAGTCTTCAAAAGATAAGTAAACCAGCTGCTAATTCAGAAAAGTGAATGGGAGTTAAAGGCATTATGGCAAAGGATTTATGTCCTTGATATGAACACAGCATGATCTTAAGAAGTGTAAATAAAAGCAAATCCTGGGATATCAAAGGTGAAAATGTCATATCCTCAGGCTTCTCTTCCAAAGAATTTTAAAATTCTACTTGCTTTCATGATGTCTCAGGTAAATTGCTCAAGAAGCGACAACTGACATTCAGGCTTCTAAAAGATGGTAAGGAATGGTAAAGGACTTTTTTTTTACCTATGATCTCTCTCTTGGCTCTGCAGTGTTCATTCAGAAATGTTCTCTATTTAATCTATGAAAAAAATATGTCAGCGGGACAAACTCCACTGATCCTGTGATTTTCCAGTATGTTAGTCCAAAACATCTAGTGTAGGGGCGCTCAGTTTGATGTACAGGCATTGGTGCAAAGTAACAGAAGGAACAGAAAGTAACAGAAGGAAGCAGAAATGCCTCAGTGTTTTCTTTTGGACTGCATAGGAAGCCTGCCCAATAACCTACACTGTACAAGCCACAACTCTGTGTTCTATTTTAATTAAAAAAAATACACAAAATACAGCTTTATAACTTTATAAAATCAGGTAGTAGGAAGGAAGAATGAAACTGAAACATATGTTAATGTTTATCAAGAGCAAGTCTATTTTTACAGCCTCTTGTCGGTTTTCTTTTTTCTTTTCCTTTTTTAATTAGATGTGTATCCTGAAGAATAATGCTTATAAAGTTCCATGGTGCCGGAAAAGCCGGAGTGAAAATGGCAGAGAAACATATTGTCAGAATGTATAAACAGCCAATGTTCTCTGAGTATGTCTTCTGAAGAAGTGAATTCAAGAAAGAGTCACCAGTTTATACTACCTGTGTATCTGACTTGTAGACTTTAGAAGCAATGGAACAGAGACATCAGGGAAGAAATTAAGACAGGACATTTCTGTAGAAACTCTCCATGTTTCAAGTTAAAAAAAAAAATTCTGAAGAGACTTGACTCTTTACAAGAAAGATGGTGTAAATACAGCTGTCTTTGGTAACAACACATACTGTACCACCTACTAAGAACCCAACGAGAATCAGTACTCTTACTGCATTCTAAATTATTATTTTATACCTACACTAGCTATATTTTTTCCTTTTTGAACGTTTGATCTTATTCTTTGATGCTGATATCATAAAGTCAAGAACAGACAGCTTGTTTCTTTGCTGTATTTATCCATCTATAGAATCCCAAGCTAACAGTTCAAGTAGCCAGCAACCTGCATTTTCCAATTTAATCCATAAAGTTAGAACCCCATGTCTGTTTAAGTGACTCAGTAAAGAAATCAGCACTTTGTTTTGTTGAAGGTGATGACTTTACTCATTCAATTGACTGATCTGTCCCTGTGCAATGAAAGTAATAAGAATGTCCTGCTATGTTATTATATTTATTCACGTTTTAATTTTGAGAGTGAAGAGTAATGAGATAGCTCAGATCTATGTGCTGTTTATCACAGTCTTGGAAACTGGATACAATCTACAGGGCTGAGAAGCAAATACAGAATCACTGCGAAAGAGAAAAAAAAGTATTTGTATTATTGTTGAGTTTTCTTGTCATCTGAATTACAGAAGTAATTTTGGATTTCTCATTACTCAGTTTTATATCCCAGTCAAGAACATTCTTCATATTTTAATATATTCTTGTACCAGTATTTTATCATGTGTTTGAACTATGTTAATTTGCAAAGATATAGGCTATTCATTTCATCTAGTCTATTTGGAACAAGTCAATTTTAATTTGTATAAAACAGATCTTTGATAATGAGATTCTCCTCTACATATCTTTTGGTTTCCCTATGGTTCTGTAGTGCCTGACAAGGATATTTTTTGCAATCATGACTTAATTAAATATTCCCTGAAGAGCTGCTATATATAGCAAAGTCACTTAAGCAATTGTCAGCCATTTAAAACCAACAATTTTAGAAGGCATCACTTCCACCATTCTCATCAAAGTCTTGAGAGAAGGCTTTGATTTAGTTCAGATTATAATGTAGGGTGGAAAACTCAACTTCATGGTTGTTTTCTCAATCTCCAGAACTGTCTTTTATAAAAAATATCTGAAGGTTATCAGAATTAATAAATGTATGCATAAGGAAAATTTATCTACTACCGTGTTTGTATTCTGCCTCACCTTCTAATAGGATACAAACTACCATGTCTGCTCAAGAATCATACTGCACCTACCGAAAATGTTCTTAGTTGAAAACTGTAATTGTTTTTTCTCTGAAAATACATTTTTTTAGAGTGAGAGGTCACTTGTGTGACAGTAAGAATCTGAAAGTTAAAAAGTCCCAAAGTTCTGAAAATTTGCTAATAAAATACGTCATAGCACTAATCCATTCTTTTAGGAAAAATATGTTGTAGTTAATGTTAAGGAGTAGTCCCAACTAATTACTAGTCTTTGCTTTTTTTTTTATTTCCAGTGAACATTGTTATCCTTTGGCCAAGTTTCTCCCTATCTCACCACCCATTTTATAATATCAACTTCCTTGTACTGTTATATTTTCCTTTCACAAACTAACCAAAACCAATTTGCAACTCTAATATGCAGAATACTTTCTATATTTTTCTGTAGTGTATAAACATAAACAATATCCTCAAGAATCAATGGAACAAATCCCACACATATAGAAAAAAGGAAATTTATTAACGTAAAATAAATTGTGGGCATATTTTTATATTTCATTAAGACCTTCTGCTAAGGAAACTTCTGTTTTAATCTAATATCAGCCTTTGACATTTTTCCATTGTTAAATTTTGCCTTAATTTCAAATTAGTTGTCCTCCCAGTTTAATTTTGTTAACAGTTTGTAGTTTTCAGAGACACTAAATCAGAAGGACCACTAAAAGTAAAGGAAATTATGAAGAAGACAACAGAATTTCTTTGCGGTTGGGTCCAGAAAAACTGGCCTATCAGGAAATTGTCTGATTCCTTCCTAATACACTCATGTTGGAGAGCTGGCATATTCCCTAATGCATAAGAGTTTGTACTCCTTCCCAAACTCTTGTGTTTGGTTTAGCTAAAGCCTTAGTACAATATTGCCTGACAATGATCTCACTTTCAGAGATTAGTTGATTAAAACCCATATATATTTCTATCTATCTGCTTCAAATTCCCTACCTTCTGATCTGACCAAACACCTGCATTATTATCTTGTATTATGAAACACTGCCAATAATCATACTGCATCTTTTCCATCTGCACTGTTTGCTAAACTGTATACCTTTTTTCTCTCACCTGTATTCTCTTGTTTACCTGCTACTACAGCCTTTCCAGGAAACAACTAGTAAGGAAATTACTCCTGAAAGCATGGAAAAGCCATCAAGATTAAGCTGTTACTGTTGGTATTTACACCATCACGTGGTGGTGATGGAAGCAGACCACAGGCAGTTCTCTGTACAAAAAGAAGAGTACTTTTGTAAACAAATTCTGTAAAGATTTAAATATTTTACTATAAGCATTTGAATAATAGAAGTGTAATCCATCTGTCAAGATGTTGATCATCCACAGAGGGGAATGTAAGATCTTTATATGCAGACATCTTTGAGATAGTTACTGAACTTCCAACCAGTCAGAGAAATAAACACATCTGGGACAGAATTTAGGTCAGGGTAATAAAAATGTCTAAACCAGGTCAGAGTAATTGTCACCTAAACATAATCTCATTTTACATAAGCTTTTCTTGCTTGATCATTTTAAATAAAATTCTGTTGGCTAAAGAGGAGAGAGGGAAGAAGACTGGTTTGATTTTTGTGACCCCTTGGTTTCACTATTCTTAACAATCACCTGAGATTGTCAATGGCCTATAGAAATTTATCATAGATTACTCAAGGAGTATGGGACATTCTTACTCTCCTGGGGTTTATTCATATATAAAAGAGAAAGAGATATTGTGAATAAACTATGCCTGGGTCAGTTCAAAAAGTTAGGAGTATTTGACAATAATGTTATATTAGAAACATTGTAGATCTGTAGCCTGTTGCTTTCACAGCTCCATTAGATCAGAAGTTGACATTTACAGAATTCTATGAAGCATGTTTTTGTCAGAATTTTTCTTGCATCAATTCCTTTCTTCTGGCAATCCAATCTATTGCATTGCTCATTAGCTTCTTTTTTTGAGGCTTTACTTAAAAAAAAAAAAAAGTCTAAGCATGCCTTAAGAATGGCTGTCAGCCTCTAACAGTATTTAAATGCTAAGTGCTGTTAGCTTGAGAAGTTGAATGTAGTCCCAATGAACATGTGGAGGATGACAGTCACAAGACAATCCTATCTGCAAGAGCTGAATTTTTATTCCATTTGCCAAAGGCAGGACTAAACTGGAAGCTTTTCTACTCAAATGCAGATGTTTTACCCTCTGCCCATGGCTGTTGTGCATGACAGATGGACCAATAATGTATAAAAGCCAATTCTGAACTTAGAATCTGATGGTGTTTGATGAAGATTTCTGAACAGAAAAAGTAATTTGTTTATGTGATTTTGACTGTCTGGAACTGCTTTATTATTCTGTTTAAGGATTTTAAGTTAGGAATAATTTTGTATTACAACACAGACTAGAAGAAGTACTTTCCAAACCTTGAGGGGATGTTGTGAAAGAGTATGTGCTCAAATCAAGACATAAGCCATCTGGCAGGTGTCTTGTACCTGTCGTTGGGGACATCCATCAAACTAAAGACTTTTTGGAGCAAGAAAATACTATACCTGTGTATAAGTCTTAAACATTTGGGATTTAGTTGTATCATATTTCACAGACACTGTAGCTTGGCGTTTTCATCAGCACAAAATCTGGGCTCTCATTATGAAAGTTCTCTTCTTTAATACCTGTGAATGAAGTAACTAATCTAGTAATACTTCTGTGGGTCAGAGCCCACATTCTTATGGATTTTTTCCACATTTTTAGCACCTGCTGTTTTTTTTCACCTGTCTCCAGTGCCAATAAAGAAGATTCTCTTTTCCACCATAATAATCAGCTCTGACAGACAGTTGGGAATATTATAAATAAACATCTCATTGGAAGTCTGTTATGGACTGGCCCATTGGGGTAAAAAAAGAGGAGTTAACAATTCTGAATTAAAGATTCGAAACTTTAAATGTAATTTTTCAGCTATTATTTGTTGTTTAATGAATAATCAACTGACAGGAAAATTTGGATTAACCAACTTCTCTCTGAAAATATTTGTTAATTGTAAACTTCAGTAGAATATTAAGACTCTCATTAAATCTCTTGTTAGCTCACACTTCCATTTCTTTAGCATTCATCTCTGCTGTCTACGTTGCCCATGGCCTCTGAATACACACGCTTCTTTGGTGTGTGTCAAGAGAGCTGAACAGGAGTCAGGCAGGATGGAGAAAATGAAATTATTTTAATTCTATTTTACTAAACTTTTTCTTACTGCCTTTTGTCCTGTAGCTACTCTCTCACACAGAATTTCAAAAAGAAAGCTATTCTCCTTAGCCTGCCTTCCTTCTGCTAAGTTTTGTTTGTTCACGTTTGCTTTTCCTGCATGCGTAACAGATTCTATGATTTTCCATGAAATCATATTTAAGACATATTGAAGGTTTCTAAATGTCTGTCTCTGTCAGAAATTTTCTGTGTGTCCTTGCTTGAACCAATATTGCTGTTTGTTTTGCCCTAATAAGTTCGTCATAGTATCTTTTCTTGACCCACCTTTTTTTATTATTATTATACTGGTAACATTTTAAGTGCAGGCATAGATCAGGAAACATCTTGTTTAAAACCAATGAAGAAAAAAGCAAGAACGATACTTAAACCAACAAGATCCTATATGTTATGTTGTCTTTTCAGAATCCTGCATGGAAAAGCTGTAAGAAATATTGCAGGTCTGATTTCATACTGAGGACTGAATAACAACTACTAACTACAAGAGATCGTTACATATAATTTTTTTTTCATTATAGCATCCAGAAAACTCATTCTTTTATGCTTTGATTTTGATAGGGCTCAGTAATTGGTTCTTCTCACAGTGGCTTAAGGAAAGTCAGAAGCAACCTATTTCAGTGTGAGTAATCTATTTTGGGTACTTGTATATCCATGTTAAATAATTTTTGATATAAGCCTCCAAGACAAATTAATACAGACCAATACATGGTTTTCAAAGCTTTCAAATTATGTGTGTGATACATGTAAATTAAAATTAGAAATGAAAGTGCAACCAGCAAATACATAACATTTCCTCTACATTTAAAGGTATTCTATGACAAGCTCCTTAAACGATCATGTTGATCTCATAAAGTTACTTTCTCAGTTTTCTCTGAAATCCAACAACCTATTAACACTGTTGCACTGAGCATTTTCTAGTGCCACCTGAAGCATATACTTTGCCTAAGCTTCAGTGTTCCTTCTTAAGTTTGAAACCTCTGTTGTTATCACTTGTTGAAGCTTGTTTTAACTAAAGAAGACTTTTTTCCCTAAGACTTGAAGATCTGACCATATCAATCCCCCTACTTATTTCTAAAGTAGTAGTATTGATAGTTTGTATGCACTTTGCTGCATATGTTATACAGAGGATAGTTATTGTAACTATTCTGAAAATTAGGATGACAAATATATAAGAATATACTATGGATAGCAGCAAAAAGTAACAGAAAATGAAAAAAGATTTAGCTTTCTAGTAGGTTGCAGCTGAATATAAATGTACAGTGCGCAAGTGTGAAGGGTTAAAAATGTCAGCCTATCCTGGTTTGAGCTGAAACTTCCTTGTTTTGGGAGATGGACAGATAGAATTATTCCATGTAGTACAATAATTCCGCATTTAATTGGCTAATGTTACGTGGGGAGCCTTTAAAAGCAGCAGCTCGGGGGTGGATCGGGCTCTCGGACTTCCAGACTCGCTGCACGAAGAGAGGACTCCCACAAATCTGCTCTGCCGGCGACTAGGGCGACTAGGCCCGACTAGGCCCAAAGTCTGAGGGCCTGCACCCCCGGATTGCTGAGGATCACAGACTGTGAATTATTACTGCCGTGAGTCTCGTCTGGAATTGGGTGGGATATCCGAAGCTCCCGGCTGTTCGTGCAGCGAGCTTCTCTGAGTTTTCTCCGCCTGAGAGTAGCAGGGTTTTCTTCCCCCCCGCCCTTTCCCGGCGCGAGAGGGATCCGACCAGGCCAGCGCGAAGCGAGGCCGTGCACT
>NW_010421357.1:39440-43966 GCF_000710305.1 Buceros rhinoceros silvestris
AAGCCCTCGCACTCCCACCTCCGTGTTGGCTGCCTGCCGAGAACTGACCTTGAAAAGAACAGAACTGTGCAGAACTCCGGTTATCTAAGTCCTCTCTTCTTCGTTTTTTTCCTCTTTCTCGGTTTGTGCCTATATATATAATAGTGTATAGCTGTATGGTTTTATTGCGTATTTAAAGTTTGTTTCAGTTCTTCCCAAAATGCAGACCGAGGTGTGAATTTCTTCCTTCCCCTTTAAACCCCTTCTGTCTCTGGTAAGACAGAGGGTATCGTTAAGGAATTCGAGAAGTTGTTACCTCGGTCCCTCGACCCTTAACACAGCCACAGCGCGGAGAACCCTCCCTGGCTGCAATGTGGGGGAATAAACTCCACCCTCCTGCTCCTCTTCCTTCTTAGTGCAGGAAAGGTTTTCTCGTGGTCTTTGTGAGGGAAAGGAAGGAAGTGCCAACACTTTTCTCAGGTTCTTGGCTTCTCTTTGGAGCCAAGACATGTCAATCAAAGGTCTCTGTAGATAAGCATATAAAAAGGTGTGATTTGCAGCCTCCCCCAGCACATGCGTCCATTATAATTTATACTCTTAGTGCAGGAAAGGTTTTCTCGTGGTCTTTGTGAGGGAAAGGAAGGAAGTGCCAACACTTTTCTCAGGTTCTTGGCTTCTCTTTGGAGCCAAGACATGCCAATCAAACGCCTCTGTGAATGAACCTATAAAAAGCCCCAATTCACATAGCTTCCACGGTGTGCATCCATTTTAATTTTCACCAGGAGAGTGAAAATTAAATTATCAGAGAGAGATCACACATCAGAGAAACCGCAGTCACCTCAACTGGACAGTTCCAGTTCAACCACACCACAGACAGACCCTTTCATTTTGCTGATTATCAGAAGAAAGGGGCAAACCGATTGCAAGCCCCCAAACCCTGCACGGAGGAAACAGAGCCACTGGTGAGGGGAAAGTGAATGATGTTTCAGGCTCTGCTGGAATGCAACAAACCTACAGCATTCTCTGGAGATCCAGTTCGTACCCCATTCTGCAGATGGGGAGAGCCGGAAGCTGTAGTACAGTCCCTGGCAGACTGACAGACTCAAGTTTCTTCCAGCCATCTCAGAGGACTACATGACTGCAAGGAAATCTGCCCCAAATGATTAACAGAACTAAGCTAGAGACTAATAACAAGCACAAAGATGATTTACTAGTGACTAATAATAAAAAAAAAACTATTAAACATCTGTTTCAGAATTTTAGAATTTTGAAAGTCTCAGGATAACATGTCATTCTAATCACAGAGGCTTCAGGCTTTCAGGTTACAGACGGAAATTTAAAGTGGAAAGCAAATTCAGTGACTGAAGTTACAATTTGTGTAGTACATATCTGTGATAACAGTTTTGCTTACAAACGTTGAAGATTAAACTATTTAAGCTTACACAGAAGTTTGAAGCATGAAGTCATTAGATTGCTTGTGATATAGATTTACAGGACATGTAAAACGTAATTTTTGCACAGCGGAGGTGACAAATTGAAATACAGTAATTTTTAGTTTCTTGACAAAACATTCTAGGACTTAAATGCAAGGAAGTGCCAGTCTGAGAATTATCTGTGCCTTGTTCCCCAAGAAGCCTGATGATGCTTCTACTCTGTTTATTATTGGCTTTGTTTGGGTTTTTTGGTTTGACTTGGTTTTCTTCTTGGTTGTTTATTTTCCTATTTTTTTCCCCTATCGCATACTTCTGTTCAACATTTCTCCATAACACAGCTGGATCTTGTCTGAATGAATCTCAGGGTAACTAAAATTTGATCTGAATTTGCAAGAAAGTTTGCAAGAGAAGTATGATATTTGGTAAATTATATTGGTTCACTACCCAGGCAGGTGGTCATGTGCTTGCAATAGGCTCTGTCTGCTTCAGTGCCAGTTAGAACTCACTGGTGATAGAATCCAAATAATTCAAATCATCAGATAGTTGAAATAGTAGATATTCTGATGAGCAAGCCAAAAGCCTGTATTTTCACTGCTATATCTTTTAATTTCTTTTTCAGATAAACATGAAGACATAGAGATGCCTGAGGAATGGGATACTATTCAGACGGGCCTTCACAAGCTGGAAAAGTGGGGCCCAATGAACTTCATGTTGTTCAACAAGTGCAAGGTCCTGCGTCTGGGTCAGGGCAACCCCCCATATCAATAAAGGCTGGGGGATGACATGATTGAGAGCAGCCCTGCAGAGAAGGACTCGAGGATTCTGGTGGATGAGAGGCTGGACATGAGCCAAAAATGTGCACTCACAACCCATAATGTCAACTGTGTGCTGAGCTGCATCAAAGGAAGTGTGACCAACAGGCTGAGGGAGATGATTCTGCCCTTCTACTCCACTCTGGTGAGACTCCACCGGGAGTATTGTATCCAGCTCTGTAGTCCTCAGCACAAGAAAGACATGGACCTGCTGGTGAAGGTCTAGAGGAAGGCCACAAAAATGACCAGAGGGATGTAGCACCTCTGCTAAGAGACTTGGGGTTTTTTAGACTGGAGAAGACAAGCCTCTAGGAAGACCTTACTGTGACCTTTTGAAACTTAAAGAGGACTTATAAGAAAGATGGTGACAGTCTTTTTAGTAAGGCCTGTGCGAAAGGACAAGGGGTAATGGTTTAAAACTAAAAGAAGGGAGATTCAGGCTAGATAAGGGGAAGAAATCTTTTACAGTGGGTGTAGTGAAACACTGGCACAGGTTGTCCAGAGAGGTGGTAGGTACCCCATCCCTGAACACATTCAAGATCAAGTTGGATAGGTCTCTGAGCAACCTGATCTAGTTGAAGATGTCCCTGCTTACTGGAGGGGGAGTTGAACTAGATGATCTTTGAAGGCCCCTTCCAACCCAAACTATTCGATGATTGTACAGAGATCTTAGAAATCACTTGAAATCACTTGGAAAGATTGATATAGTAAACTCTGGTAATTTTTAGTTGATGGAGCACTGTATGGTACTTCAGAAGGAGAAGCAAAACTCCAAAACAGAAAATTATTAAATAAACTAATTTTTTGTGCTTCTTTATTTTTTGAAATAATGCCAAGGTATGTAAAGCTGCTATACAAAACATGCAGTGACAGTCAAATCATCATAATTTAATACAATATTTTTAAGCAAAAGTTTGACACATTCTCTTGGTCTATAAGCAGTATAAAATATGTTGGCTGAATGAAACCTTTATAGAAAAGACTATCAGCCATAACAATGTATCTTCTATTATTTAGGTAAAGTACGTCGTATTTTATTTCTTTATGAAGTAATAAATAGTTTGTATGAATTAAAACCAAAGTATTTTATAATGGTCAACTATTAAAAGTGTCATGTTTTTCTTGGGAGAAGAACCTCAACTTTTAAATATTTTAAACGACAAATTCAAGACATTCAATTCTCATACTCCTCACACTTGCTTCAATTTTTGCAACATTATAAATCCAGTGAAGGATTAATGAATTTACATCAGTCTCTTCCTGTGTTTAATATTGACTCTACAGTATTGACTTTTAAATCATATTGCTAATTTAGCTCATATTGATCACCCTTGTCTTCAAGAACTGAATTGTTAACTGAAGTTTTAGTAGTAATATCTTATCATGCCCGCAAATTTTTTGGGAATGATTTCTTGGTATTTGTCATTCTGCCTTTTTCCATAATTGCTAAAAATAAGGAATACAGTTGTTTTCAGATGATCTTGGATATTACTCTTAAAGGTGCTTCACGGGTTTTTTTGGATCTACTTATGAGAATTGCTGAATAATAAACTCAGTAGTTAGTTCCAACAGATTCTGACAGTTTCTGGGATGAAATCCAGTTGTAGATGAGAAAGTACCTCCTTTGAAATCTTTAAAGTTGTCAACAGACTTAACAGAATTGTGCAAAACATTATAACATACCGAACACAACAGCAAAATGGCTGCTTCTGGGAGAATCTATCCAGAAAGAAAAATCAATCTCTTTAAAGATATCCTGATGTGTAATTAACCATAATATACTATATCCTTTTAGTGGTTTACATGTTCACGTGGCTTGGGATCCAATGTTTTTAGTTAAAAATCTGTCCTAATATTCTTCTCTGCAGATACAAATTACAAATTACATCTATCTAGTCTATGAAAGTTTGGATTGTTATCCTGTATTAACATCTCTCATATAATTGATGCATTTGACCATTCTAGTCACAGGATTATGATTATTTTAGTGTATACCCTACAGGTTTTTACTTCATATTGGACATTAACTGGGAAATTTGACTGATCCAACTAGCAGCTGTAGCTACTCAGGGCAAACTACAAGCCCACAAATGTATTCTCATTGGAATGAAAACGGGCTGAACAGCCAGGTCCAGAAGGTGGTGTTCAGTGTTACAAGGTCTAGTTGGACACAAGTCTCTAACAGTGTATCCCATGGGTCAATGCTGGATTCAGTCCTGCTTAACATCTTCATTAATGATCTGGATGATGGCGCAGTTTGCCCTCAGCAACTTTACAGATGACTCCAAACTGGAAAGAGAGG
>NW_010421357.1:44029-58578 GCF_000710305.1 Buceros rhinoceros silvestris
TACAGATGACTCCAAACTGGAAAGGGTGGCCTGGCATGCCAGGGTGTCCTGCTGCCATTCAAAGGCACCTCCGCAGACTGGAGAAATGGGCTGACAAGAACCTCATGAAGTTGAGCAAAGGGAATTACAAAGTCCTGCTGCTGTGAACGAACAGGATACGCTGGGCGTTATCCAGCTGGAAAGCAATCCGGCAGAAAAGGCCCTGGGGGTCCTGATGGACACAGAGCTGTACATGAGCCATCAATGCACCCTTGCAAAACAGGCTAATGAAACCCTGGGAAGCATCAGGAGGAGTGTTGCTAGCAGATTGAGAGAGGTGATGCTTACCCAGCACTGGTGAGGCCACACCTAGAGTATCACGTCAAATTCTTGCCTCCCCTGTACAAATAAGATATGGATATACTTGAGAGAATCCAGCAAATGGGAAGAAGATGATTAACAGACTAGAACATCTCTACACAGGAAGAACGGTTAAGAGAGCTGGCACTGGTCAAGGGAAGGCTCAGGGATATCTTGCCTATAAATACCTGAAGGGAGAATCACAGAATCACAGAATCATCTGGCTGGAAGAGACCTTTAAGATCATCGAATCCAACCCTGAACTGCCAGGGTTGCTAAACCATGTCCCTCAGCACCACATCTAGACATCTTTTAAACACTTCCAGGGATGGGGACTCCACCACTTCCTCAGCAGCCTATTCCAAAGTTTCACAAACCTCTCTGTAAAGAAATTCTTCCTAATATCCAACCTAAATCTTCCCTGGCACATCTTGAGGCCATTTCCTCTAGTCCTGTCACTTTTTACATGAGAGAACACCCCCACAAAGATAGAAATAAGATTAAACTCTATTTTACAAGTTTTAGAAAAAGAACTCCAGGGTTTTGCCTCCTATGTGTTTTCATCCAGACTCCTTACGATCCATTATGCCAGCTGAGGTTGTCAGTAAAATGTACCCAAACTGACATCAAGGCAGTAGGTCGTTCTGCCACTTTTCCAAATCCTTCAGCTGAACATCAAATCTGGGACTGATTACACCACACTTGTTGAGTCTGCCTGTGAGAGTGACAACAACCTTCCCATCTTTGTGATCATCAATTATCTCAAACTCACCACTGTAACCGTGCTTCATCGTCACAGTTAAAAAACAGATGATTGCTTTGGAGCATGGTCTAATGAGAACTTGGCATTTCCAACAGTTCTCTGCATTGCTGATGTTTTTGAAAGCATCAGCTCTCAAAGGGTATAAAGAAGACAGAGCCAGGCTTTCTTCAGTGACAGGACAAGAGGCAATGGGCACATTAGGAAACACCTTTTTGGTGTTGACTGACCCCTGGAACAGGCTGCCCAGACAGGTTTTGGAGTCTCCCTCCTTAAGGATATTCGAAAGGACTTGGTTCTGGACAACTAGCTCTTCGTGGCTTTTAAACAAAAAATTCTCTTCTAACCTCTATGATTTTATGATTCTGTGCTTCTAGGCGTGTTAATATGTTGAAATAGCAAATAAAGATAAGTCATAAGCATTGCGAATACATATATGTCTAATCATCCCCCTCATCCTGAAGTTACAAAACATTGCCCTCATCATAAAATATTCAAAAAAAATTTACACATAATGTTATTCATTTTCCTAATCAAGACATTGAATACAGCATCAAGAGAGAAGAGATCTCTATTTGCACGCTTTGAAATTACTACATCAGAGGAGAGTAAAAAATCTACACGGGACCTTTAGGAAATATCTGCATATATGACATGCAACTGATTCCCTTAAAAAGCCTATGGTCGTTTTCTTGTTTTTCTCATATCTGAAGATGTTTCGTACAATCATCAGAGGTATAAAACTTGTTACGAATTGTTTTGGCTTTTTACTCTTTCAGTGTTTGCCTGTACTACTATGCGAAATCAAATATTTTATATATAGACATAGGACAGAACTTAAACTTCTGTAACCAATCTCCTCCTTCTCTTGAAAGACTGTTCATCAGAACTTAGAACAAGGCGAAATATCACATAGGAAATTTCGGTGACATTTTATTTTCTCTTTCTGGCTTGATTGCTTAGAGAAATGAATTTTTGAAGTGATTTTTAATCCTCTAATGTTCTAAAATTAAAAGCTTTTTTCACACTAATTTTATAACAAATTTTTGACACAGTAAAATTCTTTGTAGGGTAGCTAAAATTTCAGCTTTTCTCTGTACATTTAATATTTTGATTAACAGAAGAAGAAAATGCCAGGTGATAATTCCTTTACCACGATTCTCAAAAGATACTGATCTTTACCAAGGATAAGTACCTCATTTCAGACAGAAATAATAGCCAGGAGAAAAAAAAAAAAGCTCTTTTCCAGAAATGTCCGCGAAGTTTGTTTTCATCTACTTAATGCTTCTGTGTTGCAATTTTCAACAAGAAAATATTATTGGGTTCCACTGTGCCCCAGCTCCTGATGTCTCCAGACATGGATACTGTACTTTGCTTCTGCAGTGTTTTGTAACAAACTCTAGCAGCTCCTGGCTACATACTGTTCATCTTCATCCTGTTTCCTCATGGCTGTTCTCTTAATCTCTGGGTTTCATTAATGCTTCTCATGTTCTCAATTATCCTTAGTCTCTGTCTTCTTCTTCTAGTCTTTGGCTTCCTTTACCATACTCCACAGTGAAACATAAATGGATCTACTGAGATTACAACTTCAGTTCTTTTGATGAACTACCCTTGTATTTAGTGTATAGAAGAATAGGAAATGAGGAAAAAGAGAGTTAGAACTTCTATGTAATCACAGTTGTTTGTGGTAAAAATGGAGAGTGACAACATTGGTCAAAGGGTGCACAGAAACAAACCCGAAAAGGCTGCTGATTCTAAGAAAATACACAGGTGTTGACAGATGTTAGAAGAGATGCGAAGGAGAGAGACAATAGGACAAATGTGATCTTGCAGCATACTTTAGGCTTAACAGGCCACCTATAAAATCCTTGGTATCCAGCAAAAAAAGAATAAAATATTAATGATGAAACTTAAAATTCTGCAGTAGAAATCAGAGAAACTGAATATTTAATACTAAGCTGTTTCATGATACTATATCTTTGTATGAGAAATTTTACTGATCAAAGTGAAAGAAATCCAAGAACGTGTAGAATAAAAGTATTTGCAACACAAATAATGAGCAATGTAATTCGCAAGTGGAGGTGCATCTTTTTGTAATTATTTTATCCAAATTGATAACAAAATATTTCAGTCTTCTCTGAGACTTTCAGTTTGTTCTTTAGTGCTTTTCTAACAAAATATGAATAAATCAACCACAGAAACTGCTATAGCCCAAAGACTGTTTACTGCAAAGTACTTAGCATATGCTGTGCTGTGTGGAACTCTTCCAACATCCACAAAAATATAGCTATTGGCAGGAGTGAAAAAAAAGACAGTAATCAAAATGTAACTATTCTTTGTAATGTGACCTAATGTAACTATACCTCATTGCAAGTATTTAGATTTTGTTCATTGTAAGAAGTGTATTTTAGACAAAAAATAAATTAAGCAATATTTTTTGAATCATGACATTCTCCCTAACACATCATTGCATTCCTGGGCCTCCGGCTTATATATGACAAAATATTTTATCTATGGTCACTAAAAACTTTCAAATACAGCCTCAAGTCTTTCTTGACTCTAGTGGGTCAGAATTTTCTGGTCTTGTGGGAGGAACTAAGAGAAAATTATAGAGAAATAATATAGAGATCTTAATTTTCAGCTGCTTAGATCCTCAAAACTCTAGCCATTCTTATAGCTGAAGTGGTAGATGTTCTGACACTTCTGAAACTTTCTTTTTTCAGTCAAGAAAACTGATTGTCATCATCACCATGTCCAACAGTTGGGAGGAAGTCTTAGTAAATAATTTCAGCATTGCAGCTGATGCTAAAACACTATCCCAGTTTCACTGTATTCCCACAATAGTTAAAACAATTGCAGGTTTTTATTTTATGTAATCTTAACATATTGGCTGTAACACAGATGTTAGAGCTTAGAGCTCATTTATGAATACCCTAACCACTAGGCTATAATAGATCTGTGATGGTATTACACTCTTCTGATTAAGTTCTTTTAGTTTCTGTGGATTCTTTCAACACGCAGAGAACCCGAACAAGTTATTAATTCCAGAGAAGAGAAGAGAAGAGAAGAGAAGAGAAGAGAAGAGAAGAGAAGAGAAGAGAAGAGAAGAGAAGAGAAGAGAAGAGAAGCCTTTGGAAGGACCTACAATGATCACTTGACAATGACCACATCAAGGCTGACCAAAAGTTTAAACATCCAATTTGAGTATTGTCCAAATACCTCTTAAACACTGACAGTCTTGGGACAGCGACCATGTCCCTAGAAACCCTGTTCCAGTGTTTCAACACCCTTTTGGTAGACAAATGTTTCGTAATGTCTAGACTAAACCTTCCCCGGTGCAGCTTTGAACCTGGGTACCAGAGAGAAAAGCTGAGCACATCCCTCTTCATACCCCGTCCTTGGGAAGATGTAGAGAGCAATGAGGTCAGCTCTCAGTCTCCTTTTATCCCAACAAGACAAACCCAGAGTCCTTGGTCATTCTTGACATTAGCCACATGGTTAGCACATTTGTTTTGCAAAATGGGGATGTGAGCCCTCCTCATCATATAATTACATTGACACAAATTTGGTCAAACTTCTAAAGGAAAGAGAAGCACTAGCCTCATTCTTTCCAATCTTTTATTGAGGTTAGGTATGTTTGGAGCTCTGTGGGCAACCTCTAGCTGGAAAATATCATTAGATCTCAGATATGACATAGATCTGAAAGCAGTTTAAGCCTACTGTAACATTTATATAGAAATATGTGGTGTTCAACTCAACTTTTCCCATTGTGACATCTCCAAGCTGAGGATGACTATATGACTAAAGAATTAATCACTTGTTCATGTTCTCTGTGTATTGAAAAAATCCATAGGAAGTGAAAGAGCTTCATCACAAGGGACTAAGAGAAACCCGTCACAAACTGATAGCTATAATTATTAGAATCACTTTGCAAATTCTGTTCTTTACCCTCCTTACACATGTACTTGCAATATTTATCAAGGTGGTATGGCTTTAAAAGTGTGTACTTCAGAATGCTCATCTACATCAGCAGACACCTCTGAGCAGTCATGCATGACTAATGCCACTTTAGAGTATCTTGTTCTCTTCCTTCTCAGTTTGGAAACGCTGTGGTGGGAAAGTTGAGTGGAGCACCACATATTTCTATATAAAAATTATACAAGGCTTAAAACTCTGATTGTCACTTAGTTAGAAATCTACCTACAAATCAACACACAAAAGTGTGAAAGTTAATGGAACATAAAATGGAACTGTAAGAGTTTAATGCAGAAAATGCCTATAATTAACATTCTTCTCTCATCCCTTCCAGTACCACACGATTTTAACTCTAATTTTGAATTATAAATCTCAAATGTAAAATTGCACAATATCATTTGAACTACCAAGGGAAGACCCTTTAAAACCCATTATATATTAATTTCTAGGTAATTTTTCATAAGACATTTAGTCAATTGCTTTATTTAGTTTACAATTTTCATACTGTGCAAGTAGGGATTAAAAAACACAGAACACAAAAGAAACATATTAAATTTCATTGTGCTGTACTTCTTTTCAAAACTACATCATTATGGCATATAGGCTAAGCTGAATGTGTGCTGGAAAGCATGAAGAGTCTATTTTCTTAATGTTACATGAGGACTTAGTAAGGCAACATTGACTACCTCAATTGTCTAAATTAATGCTGACGGATTAAAAATCTACTTAGAACTACCACCAGTAAAGGCAGATATCATCCAGTAAAAAAAAAAAAAAAAAAAATTACAGGGGTTTAAAGGAGAGCACTATTCTTCATTTGCTTTGGCTTCAATTGCTTTGTTATCAATTGGATTGATTAGTCTTCAGGGCAGGAAATGTATGAAAATTTATTTAAGAAGATACTACAAGCTAAACTCTTAGAAAAGAAAGCCTGCCAAAGAAAAAGCTCAAAGAAAAAAAAAGACAGAATAATACGAGAAGATTAATCCATTATTGAAGACACGAATGTACACTGAATTAATAAGGAAATCTTCATTTTAAGGTGATCAGCTTACAGTTATAAAACTAGAGTTTTTTAATGGATTTGCCATTTTTCCAACAGTGTTTATTTAGTTTTGTATCTGTATTATATTTATAATACCTAAAATATGACAGCAGGCATATTCTGAAATAAGCTTAACAAAGAAAGATTGTCTTAGCAAAATAAAGTTCTTTAGGCTGCTGGCTAATGAGCTACTTTATATCACAGAAAAAGGGAAGTGAGAAGATTACAGATCTGCCCCGCAGAAGTAGTACCTAGTGCAGAAAGCACAATAAAATCAGTCAACACTACAGAGTTTGTCTGATTTGAAAAGGTCCAGTCAAAAAGTAGCAGTCTATCATTCAGCCAGATTTTTTGTTATTGTAGCTTGCATTTCCATACTTTCATATTACAGGTGTTTGGATTTAAACAACAGTTTCATTAGTGACTTCTTACATATGATAGTTTTCCTGATGGCAATCTTGCAAGGAGAGTAGATTAAGTTTCAACAAGTAATTACTTTATTACTGGAGTGAGCAAGAGTATAAATGAGTGAAAATTTGCCAAAAGGGAGTTCCAGGACTGTCAGAGAGGATAACTTCAGTTCTTACATATCACCTTGGGGTAGCAAACAGTAACAGTGTACTGGGTTTCGTCAAAAAGAATGTGACCAGCAGGTCAAAAGAGGATGATTATTTCCCTTCACACAGAACTTGGAAAGCTACATCTAGGCACTGATAATCAGGAGAAAGGAGAAAGTACACTGAAGAGCGACCAAGGTGATAAGGGAGCTGGAGCACATGCCATGATAAGTAGCTGAAGGAACTGATCCAGGTTTGATATTAAACCTGCCTTGAGCCAGAGGTCAGACCAGATAACATTTGGAGGCCTCTTCCAGGTGGAATTTTACTGTGATCCCATGATTTACAGAATCAAATTAAAATCTCTGAGCTTTGTGGGCCCTGAAGAAAAAAAGTGAGGAGAACCTTGGAGAGAAAACATGCAAGTGAACACATTCCATAACCTGTCTGCAGGGTGGTCCTCCCTTTTTCTAAGCAAGCATTACAAGTTTAGGGAGACTGAAAATACTGCATTTTGTGTGGTTCATGCCTATGAAATACTTCTTGTACAAATCAGCTAGGCATAGCAAAGGAGACTCAGTTCCCCTATGATTCCCACCATTGACGAGTGCTCATTTATTTCTCTTCTGCCTTTCTTTGTGGCCCTTATTTTCTTTGTGTCACTCATTTTCTTATCCAGCCTAGCCATGCTGGCAACTTTGACAGTCTGAGCGCACACAGTCCAAAGCTAACAAGTGAAGCTCATCAAAAGATACCCTTTTTTTGTGCCTCTGATCACAGAACTTGAACTTGGAGCCTTTTATCTTTTCTCAAAACAAACTCAAATCCTTTGAAGTGCAGCAGCCTCAAGAGTGTCGGTATCAGCATTTCTCAATCACACTCGGCTGCAGCCATTTTCTCAATGCTTCTTCGTTCATGGTGTGGGAAAGCACTGCTTGAATGACACCAATAGGAAAATGTTACAATACCCTTTTACAGCAAAACCATAGAAAGGGAAGGGTCTGCTGAGACTCTTGCACTTGAAAGAACGTCCTTGAATGATTTGAGAATAGCCTGATTGATATTATGGATACAGTGTAATTCAAAGAGACTTGAAGTAAAACTGTATGAGAACGGTGAAAAGACTTTTTGGCTGAAATGTGCTGTCTCATTTGGAGTGTACTTGTTGTTTAAAATTGCATATACAGTATAATATTTCCTTTTATCTCGCCTTTAAGGATGTGTTATCAGATAATATCTGCACTTTCAAGGTGGAGGAGGACCCTTCACTATTTTTCACAGGGTTCAGCACCTTAAAGAACTGGCCAGTACACTACTTTCGGAAACATTCACTCTTTTGATGAAGGAGAAAAAATTGTAATCATGCACGTAGAAGATGAAGTTGCAACAACCATGTCTGCTAATATTCAGTGCACCAAAAAAAATCAAATCAGAGCCATTTTATGGGCACATAAAGTAGGGTATATTTCTTGAAAATCCAGATGATACAAGCTGATAAAGGAACCGAGGGGAAAAAAAAAAAAAGAACACTGATTGGCACTCTATGACATGCCAAGTGAACAGCAGGAGCGGGGGAAACAGTGTGTGCTTTTCAGAGGAAATTTACTGTGCAAAGGTAGGCCTTCCAGCTGAGCAGGAGTGGAGGCATAAATGTCAGAGATATCTGATACAGAGAGCATCACTTAGGGCTACTATCAATTCTAGAAAATAATGGTGAAAAGAAAGTAAATTAAAATTAACAAATGAAGAGAACATTTACATACAACCTCAGAGGCCTTAGGACAATAAAATAATTGCTTAAAGAATTCTGCCAGCAATATTTTCCTAGTTTGGCATCACAATTTTCAGTTAAATTAGTATTTATGTGGATTTAGCTATAGTGTAAATAATACTAACAGATGTAAAGGAATATTGTAAAATGTGTTGTAGAGGAAGTCTATAAATACAATTAGTAACAACTGACTCATAACAAGATGAAATGCAGTGCATTCTTCACACACTTGGATTTTAACCATGTGCTGAATTCAACGGGTCAACATGCATAAGCCATCAACGTTTGTGTCTACACAGATAAATGGAAGAACAATTTCACTAAAGAAATACAAGAGTGTGCAGAAGATTTTCAGACACATTAATGATTAAAATGAAAAATGCAAGTTTTCCTTCTGCTTTGCACTATACTAAGACACTCATGACTCTCTTTAACTTTCTGAAACACTTATTAATCTGTTTCACCAGATTATCACATAGATTTTTCAATGAATATAAGGGACTGTGAATCCAATTTGTTATTATAAGAATTCAAAGCACATGAAGACATTTTTCTGCTCTTCAATAGCAGAACTGCAAGCATCCTAACCAGAAGGATCACTACAGAATTTTTCACTAGTGAGAAGTCTGTACGCATTTTTCAGGGTTAACAAAGAGTGCACTGCAAAGTGTCATCTCTTCATTCCTTTCACAGAATGCTGTGAGTCCAACTCTTGACTGATTTTAAGAGACAGATAGAATGATTCCATGTCTTCCTGCCGCTAAGGAAGAGTTTCTTTTCTGGGTGCTATTAGACCCAACGGCAGTAGAATTTAACTTCTGGATTACATTAGTAGAAATTTGAATGCCTCCAGTAAAACTGTTAAAAACTATTTTAACAGTCACAGCTCTTTGGAGTTGTTTGGCTTTGTTTGTCTCCTGCCAATGCATTTAAATATTGATAGCTGTTATTTCAGTGAGAGCTATATATGAATTATAGATAGTGAATTTTGGAAAACTACTATTAGATTTTTATTTTTTACAAATTATGAATATGAAACATTTGAGTTTACACTTTATACCCTGAAATTAGTAACTATTGTAATACAGACAGTGGCATCAGATGATCTACCTACCTAGCCAAAGAGTCAGAGAAATATAATTCATATAGCAACATAAAATAATGAGACAACAGCAGCAATCCACGTTTTCCTCTTTGTTAGACAAGCATAAATCCATGTATCGTCAATTTTTCAAAGTGGGAAAAAGCTGAGACAGGACATTTCTAATAAAAGCTTTCAAGTCCAAACTTTAATACAGTCAGGTTTATCTTACTGGATAAAGAAGGGAAAATATTATAATAGATTAGGAATATAGGTTCCCTATAGACTTCTTTATTGCAGACACAGATGGAGTCATTCCTGCAATGAATTTGACAATTGCTCAATGTTCAGATGGAGATCAGAACACGTGGTGTCACTCAGGAGTCTGTACTGGGACTAGTGCTCTTTAATATCTTCATCAAAGACATAGACAGTGGGATCAAGAACACCCTCAGCAAATTTGCAGATGACACCAAGCTGAGTGGTGTGGCTGATAAGCAGGGGACAGGATGCCATCCAGAGGGGCCTGGACAAGCTGGAAAAGTGGGGCCAGGTGAACTTCATGTTGTTCAACAAAAGGCAAGGTCCAGTATCCAGGTCAGGACAATCCCAGTATCAATACAGGCTGTGGGATGAAGGAATTGAGACCAGTCCTTCAGAGAAGGACCTGTGGGTACTGATGGCTGAAAAACTGGACAAGAGCCAGCAATGTGCTCCTGCAGCCCAATAATGCCAACTGTATGCTGAGCTGCATCAAAGGAAGTGTGACCAGCAGGTTGAGGGAGATTATTCTGCCCCTCTACTCCACTCTTGTGAGACCCCACCTGGAGTTTTGCATCCAGCTTTGTAGTCCTCAGCACAAGAAAGACATGGACCTGCTGGAGAAGGTCTAGAGGAAGGCCACAGGTGTGATCATAGGGATGGAACACATCATCTAGGAGGAAAGGCCAAGAACTGGGGTTGTTTGGCCTGGAGAAGACAAGCCTCCAGGAAGACCTTATTATGACCTTTTAATACTTAAAGGGGGCTTGTAAGAAAGATGGTGACAGTCTTTATAGCAAGGCCTGTTGTGACAGGGCAAGGGGTGATGGTTTTAAACTATAAGAGGGGAGATTTAGTCTAGATATAAGGAAGAATTTTTTTTTTAAATGAGAGTGGTGAAACACTCGCCTGTGTTGCCCAGAAAAATGGGGCAAGGGGGGATGGTTTTAAACTATAAGAGGGGAGATTTAGTCTAGATATAAGGAAGAATTTTTTTTTTAAATGAGAGTGGTGAAACACTCGCCTGTGTTGCCCAGAAAAATGTCCCTGCTCACTACAGGGAGGTTGGAATAGATGATCTGTAAAGGTCCCTTTCAAAGCAAATCATCCTGTGATTTTATGATTCTATGATTTATGTTTCAAAAGGACTAGTCTGCTATACATAGTTGTTAAGGCAGACAAACAGCATCCAGGAACAAACAATAATTCCAGAAGAATATGAATCTCCAGGTATACAATGAATTCAAGTGAAATATTGAATCTTCTGCCTCTCCAGCATAAGCAAATTATTTCATATTAACATTGTAACTTCTGCAATATTTAAAGGTTGTTGTTAACAAGTCCTGAATAAACAAGTTGTGATTTTCTCACTGAGCACAGTCTTTCCTGTATATTTTCATGATAGTTTTCCCTGTAGCAATATCTGCACCTACTTCTATTCCGGTTCTTCCCTTTATTTTTTTTGTCCTCATCTGCAAGCTCACTGAAGTGTGCCATACACCTCCAGCTCTATTCGATAAATAATAAAAATCAGAAAAATGGGCTTTATTTTATATTCGTGTGCTGAACTCCATAAATATTAAATTTTATTGTAGGAATTTGTGGGTGTTTTTAAGATTAGAGAGAGAGAAAAAAAGAAAGGAATATTTGCAGATAACTCATATGTAATCAGAACTGAATACTGAATGAAATGAGTGAAATCTGCACAGCGCGTATTGTCATTACCTGTAATATACTCCTCAAATGTCTTATTGATTTCAGAAAGGAAGATGAATGGCTAAAGTGATTGATAATGCAATGCAATGCAATGCAGAAACTTATGCTTGATATCTCAAAGTGGTATATAAAATCGCTCCGCTGTTGCCTAGAGATATCATATAAAGACAGTGGTGGGATTTTTGGTTGTTAGGGGTTTCTTTAGTTTATTCATTGTTTATTAGTGTAATTACAGTTTGAAACGAGAGAAAAAACTCCAGTGTTAACTTTCAGCAAGTGCTGCCATTTAGTAACAATAAAGCAATGTGGATTACATTCAGTAGTGTCAGCCATGAACTTACATTCCAGAAAACTTTCAGGCAGAACAGCTTTGTATTACTGCTGGTTTTATGACCAGAGGTCAAATCTGAAAGCTGAACTTTAAGGATTTCAAAGAAATATCCTCCAAGGAACTTAACACCGTAATATTTAAGTGTCATTCATGAAGTCACATTTAAATGTGGGTCAATAGTTCATGTCAGAGTCAAGCATGTGCACCGTGGAGAACGGAGCTCATTGCCATCCAGTAATGCTCTGGCGCTCACATCCTTCATTGTCCATTTTAAGTAGTAATGCATACTACAACTCTTCCTGATGTCTCAGGTATCATAGATACTAATAAAAAATAACACTAGAATGTGTATATCTGTTAATAGCTTAGGTATTTGATTACCTAATCCATTAGAAGCTTCTGAATAGGTTAACCCCCACAAGATAAAGTGCTATGTCTATTCTAAAAGAATAGCGACCTTTGATGATCAGCGGTTACTGGTCATTGTAGGAATACAACCTTGGGTGCTGGCTAAAATGTGATATGGGGATAACAAAGAAAAAGGAGGATAAGCATTCAATGTATGCAGAACATATTTATGTAGTAAATTTCAACTGTGATGTAGAGTGAAAGACCAGGGAAGAAACAGCAAGGAGTAGAATGTGACAGAACAAATAAAATCCTGCATTTTGCAGGTAGAAGACCCCGCTTCGTGCTTCTCCAAGGGAAGTGAAGTACAAATTTTAAGGAACTGTTAGAACTTAACCTAAAATGGTGATGTGTGTCAAAATTAATTTTTAATTCTATGTCTATCTGTAAATAATGCTATTTTAATTCTCATAAGTGTATTCGACAGTCTATTCTACCAAAATGTACCGTAAATACTTTGCAGATATAAATTAAGAAATTTGCCCTGCCACTTAGGAATTTTCTACTAGGACCCATCTGAAAAAACCCAAGCAGGAAATAGTCACCCCAAGAAAGGGAGAGTTCATGATTAATGCTGACACTTAAAGAAAATTAAAAGCAAATGGAGATACACTGATGAAGAGGCTGAGTGAAAGCAACAGAGGGAGAATACTGCAAAGCCAAGAATAAGGTCTGTATCTCCTGCACCTAAACAATTGTTTCATCCACTGTTTCACCCAAAGAGCAGGGTTTAAATATTCTCTGAATTTTATATTGTACTTCTACTATTTCTTAAATCAAAATATCAGTAAAAGATTAAGTTTCTACTTAATATTACTTATTCTACTCAATAGAAAAAACATGACAAGCACCAAAGGTATCTGGTATTTACCAGAGTTTTAAATGTCTTATAAAAAAAATTCTTCAAAACAAACAGAAGACAGAATCCATTTAGTGCAGCTCTTCTATTACAGAATCACTGTGCCAGCAAATCTGTTTTGTGTTTAATTAAATCATTGCACATTACAGCTAAAAATGAAAAGTATTTACAATTTGATTAACATTAAATTAATGACCTGAGGGAATTCATCTCTGTTTAGACTATGGTATTATTAAGAGAAACATTATTTTCAAATAAGGCTTGATTTACTGAACATAGAATACGGGGAAATATCTCATGTAATTAGATGAAAAAGGACAGTGTAGTATTACACTGAACTGCACAGAAAGTCTAGTGGGATATGCAGTGGTATCAGTCCAGGACATAAACCACTGTTGCTAGGAGCTTTGATATCAGCCAGAAATATACTGAGAAAATTAATTAGAGAAAAATCATTACTGAAGACATAATGTCACTGATCTTCATTACCCATCATCCAAAAAAGGGCTCAGTTAATTTGATAAATTTTGCTATTAATATGGAAACATGGATTCATGTTTGCATAATAATGATATATTTTACCAGTTTCTGTCAGCATCCTTAAATAAATTACTATTACAACCTAGTAATGTAGCAAATTATAGAATCACAATTACCTAAATTACGTTAATTTGCAAAGAAGAAAAAATAGGTTGTTTTCCCACCCTAGTTTGTTTCTTGTCAATTTCAACATTATTTAAATGTTTACCTCATTCAGGTGTGATTCTTGTTTCTGCCATTGGCTTATGGTGACACTCCTCAGCTATTTTTTAATAATTCTGTCTCCTAGATCTCTGTTGTTATCTTAGCACAAGATTTTATAACTGTCCGGTGTCAAAGTAATAAAAGGAATAAAATTTATTTCCCCTTTTTTCAGAAAACTTGACCCCTACTGGCAGAGCAGGAGAGTGACCTCTAACTATTAGTGGGTCTGCGACATACTCAATCTGCTTCAGTATAATAACCTAGATTGTGGGTGATAGATAATTATGTGGCCACATGATCTTTATGAAAGCTCATCACAGCTGTGGTCTCTATACTGGAACAAGAGCAAAGGTGCGAAAGGCATGATTTCCAAAGGGGACCAGGAATAATAAGATGATAAATGGCACCACAATTTTCTCAAGACATGAAACAAAACTAACAGGAATAGTATAGAAGATTTACTGGAGATTTTTTTTTTTATGTACTTCATTCTATCTTTTGAACCAACGCATCATTCTTACCTGTCAAAAACGGTAATCTGTGCTACTGTTGCATAACATCCTCAGTACAGGGCTATTCTATGCTCTCTCCAAGAGCATAATACCATGTAATCATAGGAAAAAGAAAAATTAAGTAACCTAGTCCAAACTCCTTCTCAATACATGGCTAACTGTACAGCCTACAGACTATTACCCATTACTA